>NC_092204.1:68173070-68210437 GCF_043381705.1 Parasteatoda tepidariorum | reverse complement strand
TATGCAAAAAATTAAACATTGTAAACCCTATCCCGTTTTATCCAACCCAGGTATGCTAAAACGGAATATGTAAGAGTTTGGAAATAAATTTTTTTTTCTATTTCACAGTCATTAAAATTAGTTTAAAATATGTTTTTTGTGTGCTTCAATAAATGTTGTAGCTACAAAAAAAATAATGTATGGTTTTCCTTAACAGATATTCCGTAGTAAATAAAAACAATAATGGTATCCCGTTTTGTCCAACTCTCCCCTATATAAGTAAATAATAAATACAAACTAATGGTTGGATCTTCAAGTTCTAAGACTCAATCTTGATGGCTTGAGGTATTGACACCTCAAATATGCTAATTAATTTAGCGCAAACAATATTTAGAACTACGAAATCAGACACAAAAACGTACTTTCCATGAATAAATATGTACCTTTTCCGACTGATACGGATTTCTGACATCGAAAATATAGGGGATAGTCACTATCTGGAAAATATGGTCGCAATAGTTTGGTTAGGAGAGCGGTCAAAAGTGTGGAATCTTTAATGTTAATTAAATTTTTGAGTTATTCGTCATACCTCGAGAAATTTTTAAGCGAATTGAAAAATATTTGCACGCAATTATAAATTCGTTCATCCAAAGATATTTCTACATTTTGTCTTTAAGATGAAATACAAATTGTTAAAAGAATTTTTTTAAGACATTAAATTTTTGTAATTAAAAGAATTCTTTTTCTGAAATTTTATTAATCGTACGAAATTTATTTGAACGCTTAGTTCCGTAATAAAAATTGCTGGCAGTTATGACCTAGAGAAGACTAAATATAAAATAGTTTCGTGTTTTACACCTGAAATAAATAGAAGTGACAAACAAATAAAAAGAAGACATTTGCATGGTGTTAAAATAATGATCGAATTTAAGCAATTTATTCGATAGTTTTGCTTATTTGATAACATGATTTAGCATTTCATTCATTTTCATAATATTATTTTCAACTTTAAGTCAATTTATTCGGATCAACTTTAGAGTTCAAAAGCCAAAAAAATTTTGAGTTTAAACTTTAAATAATTTTTCCCCACGTTGCAAGATTGGCGCTTCAATAGAGCATACGAACGTAAGCAAAAAAAAAAAAAGAATGTATATAATGCTACTAAAATAACACTTTAAGATTAATACTTCTAGATGTACTTTTAGAAGATTATGAATGAAAAAGTTGAGAAAAAGTTGAAAAAAAGTTGAATGGTGGTGGAAAGGAACTTTATAATGTCGCCTAAATAATAGCTAAATAAGAGATTAGGCATGTTAGTAATGAGTAAGTTCTAAGAGTAGTTTTGCTTTCAGATAATTCTTTAATACATCTGGTTTAAAAACATTTAAATATGCTTAGAAAAATTATCGGGGCAGATGCAATTCTAATATTCTGTCGTACACTGTAAAAAAATTCCAGCTCGAATGACGATATAAATTACCAGCACTTAGAGTGTATTAACCGCAAAATCCATTTTTATCGCATAATATTATACTGCAATTTTCACAGTTATATTTATTTAATTAGAGTGATTATATAGTAATTTTTGCTAAAAAAATTATGGTACACAAGATTTTTTTTGTCTTAACATCATCCGGTAAAAATGGATCTCACGGCGGTAAAATATCTAACCATCCTGAGGGTCGATATTTTTACCGGAATCTGATCCGGAAATTGTTTACTGCGTAGAAGACAAGTAAAAGAATGTTTCCTCCAAGGTTGAATATATATATGTATAGCCTGTAAAGTTATAATAATTTTTCTAATAATTTTAAAAATCATTAAAAACAAAAATTATGTTTTTAATTTCCTTTTAATACCTAAATTTTATCAAAAATTAAATTTAGCAGTTCAACCATATTATATTTCAAAAGTATAAACAGCGTATAAAAAATATAGTAAACAATTTATTTTTAAACAAAAAAAGTAAATTTTTTTCATTGAAATTGGAGAGTTTAATGTATAAAAGTGTTGAATAGCACATTGTTTTCAGAATCATTTTCGTAAAGTAATTGAAATTGAAAAGCATGCATCAAAGTTTCTTCCTGACATAACCTAAGGCAATTACATTTATTAAATGAACTGAATTTCTTTAAACAAGTCTTATAACTGAGCAAATATTAATTTAAATAAGAATTACGCAAATATTCATTAAGCAATTATTAATTTAAATAAGAATATTTAACTTTAAAATAAAATTTCTTCAGAAAGGAAATTTAAAGACAAACTCAATCAGGAAATAATGAAGCAAAACACTTATTTCTTTTTTTTTATTAATTAGACACATTACTCAGTTTTATGAAGGAAACGAATATCCTAAAGGTAAATAAAGTTAAAGGATAGTTTAAATACAACTCTTGACAAAAGAGAGAATTTTTATTTGTAATAATTATACAAAATTCAATTCAGAACTTTGCAATAGCTCCTTAGGTTAATTAAAATCGTGAATTCAAAGCTAGAACCATATTAAAATGAATGGATTTTAAATGTAAAATAATCTAATGCATTTTGTACGCTTCCTTTACTTTCTCTATAAGTTCGCTAAAAGCAACAAAAAAAAGGTTGGAAAAAAATAGTTTTATGGCTATCAATGTACTATATTGCTATAAAAATCAGACATCAGCGAAATCAGACACATAAACCTACTTTCTCTGAATGAACATACCTTTTTTTCGATGTATTCAGAATTTTAACCTCGTTAATATGGTACCGATAGGACTCCTTAATGTTAATTTTTCTTTTTGCGTATTTTACCATATCGCGAGAATTAAGAGAATGAGAGAATTAGATAATTTGAAACACATATACAAAATACATTTATCCAATCATAATTCCATGCAAAATTTAACTTTTAATAAATTTCTGTTGCATTTTATTATTTTATTTAATAATTGTCAAAAAACGTTTGATTTCAAAGGTGTATAGTTTTTTTTTACTTTATTTTAAATAACGCAATTTCAAATGGTAAAGTACAAAATTTGTGCAAAATCAGTCGAATAGTTCCTAAGAAGCTGAATTTTAAAAATACGACATTTTTAAAAGTTTTTGTGTTTGATTTCGTGGTTTAAAACATCGTCTGCACTTATTACTTAGCATATTTGCAGCTTCCACCTCGATTCATTAGGACTGAGTCTTAGAATGTGAAGATCCGATCATTAGATCAAAAGTTTCTGAGGGTGCTAATTTTTTTTTTCTTTCTAATCTGTCCTAATTTGATATATTAATTTTATGATTTAAATTAATGTGTGTTTTACTTTTCAAAATGTTTATATACCAACCTCTGAGGTGTTATATATACCATTCCAGAGGTCGTGTGTATTTCCCTATTACTCAAATGTAAAACGTGATTGTTAAATGGAGAAATATTTAAGTCGTATTGTAATTACGTTACTGGTGCACGTTAAATTTGCCGGATCACAAAGCCCTCCATGTTCCAACAACAAGTCAATATCTCTTGGGGTACTGAATTGAAGATTGATCGGTTCAGGTTCTTCCCAGAGATTGATCTCTGGTTCAGGTAAAAATTACGATTTGCGGTTGAATAAATGGATGTAAGGGTTCACTCTATAAACGGGCTATGACGTGTGTGTGGCTGAAATCGGATTCTTAGCCATAGATGACGCCACTGAAAAACAACCACCGAAACGTACCCTCTGCCTTAACCTCACTTGGTTTCTCAAAGAAGGCTTGCTGGTTGGCATGTCGCATTAGAAACAACAACAATAACAGACTCGTTTTACAGTGTATCGATGCTAGTAAAAAGTAATCAATGTGCTAATTTTTCAGAGTTTCATTCAATTAATTGAGTTTTGGTAAATTGTTATAAATTACATGAAAATAAGGAGAGAGAAAATATAAAAACAAAAATGTGAATGGAGACGACGATTCTCTTAGAATAAAAAATTCAATAACGCATGCATACACAGTTTTCAAAATTGATAAAATATCACCCTCAAAAGAAAAAACAATTTAAAAATTAGAAAAAAATCAATGAAAAAATTGTATAGAGTATAAAAATGTATTAAAACACTTTGTCAGCTCATGCAAAAATATGTTAAAATGAACAGTGGAAAAATAATGTTATCGGACTTCAATCTGTTCCCACTTAGAAACGTCTATTTTAACGTTGAGGATTAGCGTTATTTTAAGATACTAATTCGTAATGAGAGGGAAAAAAATCTTAAAAGTAATTAGGTCTTATTCTTGAAAAACTCTTTCGAGCCACATAATTAACTCTAGATGTCTTAACTTAATTAGCGATCTTATTTACCTTTTTTTAGAAACCCATGAAAAAATTCCTAGTGCATAAGAGTAAAAAGATAGAAACTTAGGGTTGTCATAATTGTTTTGCTTGTCTTTGTATTATTTTTCTTAGATAACTGTATAATTTTTACAAAATGATATCTGAATTTACTTATTTTATAAGACGAATCAAAAACTATTTTTAATCAATCAAATTTTAAGAAAAAAATTATCCCCTCTTTCATATATATTAATAAAAATATAAATTAATAATTTGAGTAAAATAAAATTTACTGTTATTTGTTTCAAAGGTTGTTACGTTAGTTTTAACGTTTGTAGCAAATATGAAATATAGCATTTGAAGAATTTAATATACCAATTTTTTATTTTTAAACAGTGATTGTATATGCAATTGTAAGTCGAAATAATTTGTAATTTTATTGCACGCTTTTATAAACTAAAACATACATTTTGATTTTTACCATTTTTTTAAATCTAAATATTTAAAAACAAGTTTCTAAAAAGATTGGGACGACTGTCCTGATGTAGAATGACTAACGCAAAACTTTGCTATGAAATGGTGTTGTCGGATTATAGTGGATTCTATAATTAATGTTTAATTTGATTTACTTAAATTTTCAGTAGCGTTTTTATTAATATGTGTATATAAGTAGTGTTATATTAATATTTTATTAACTCTTATAATGTGCGATATTTTAAAAATATTCCAATTAAATAAGGGTAGATTGAATTAGATATATTTAATTTCTTATTATTTAATTGTTTAATTTTTTTTATTTTCCGATTACTATAAGCGTAATTTAAGTGCAATAAGATTTACTGTAGTACTATCTCTTATACTTTTTGATAGAGGGCGTGAACATTCATGTTGGTGCCAATGATGAATAGACGAGTCAATTAGTCACTTTGCTTTTCTTAAAGTTACGATCTCTATACTGAAGTAATTTTGAGTCCCCAAAGGACAAAGTAACTCTGATCAAGCTACAAACAATTTGTAAATTTGCTTTCTGAAAAACTTTCTGTGAGACCAACGTGCATTTGCGTTAAATGGGGTAAAAAACCACAAAACCCTTTAATATTTAGTTCAGTGGTAAGAGAACCTTATTGGAGAGTAAATTTATTAAGCTAATGAGTTAAAAACCCTACTTTCCATAAAATTAGAGATAAAAATACCGATGACCAATTTTATTCATGTATGTTTCTTTTCAATATAGATATTTATCAATTTAAAGGGAAAATCTGATTAAATGTTTCTAGATGAGACTTTTTGTCAAATTATGTAAAAATAAGGAGAATTTTTCACCTACTTTAAAAAAAATTTTTTTTGGTTTTAACATGTGTTTTTTTTTACCATTAAAATAATCTTCAATGATATTTTAATTAGTAATAGCATTAGAATTATTGATCTGTTATCTGTAAGAAAATATTTTTCCGTTTGCAACTGTTATCCATTTGTATCTCTGCCAAATGCTATGCCTACGAACTGAAATTATTAAAACATGTTATTGCATTTATTCATTTGCTGAAAGCAAATTTAATATGAGAGTAATACACATATATTGCCTTTTTCTTCAGTTACCTTTCCATTTTAATCATTATGCTTTTATTATTTTTATCAGTATGATTCCCTATTTTTAATTTTGCATTTATTTATTTATTTAATTATCAATTAATCAGTGAATCAACTCTTGGATAAGTAAGAAAAGTTAATAACCCTTTAATTTGCGCTACAGTTTACGGCAATCATTTTTTTTTCTTCAAAAGTGTAATTTATAAATTCATTTTGATGTTTAAGTGATTACCTTTAATATGCACTCTTCACTTCTTGACAAGATTAATGGATCTTTAAAAGTTTTTTTGCGAAAGAAAAGTTCTTTTTTTTTCCTTTCTCCAAGAAAGCAATTAGGCTTTTTTTTCTCCTCTCTCTTTAATTCTTTGAGTCCTAATGCACTCTCTTTCTTAAAGTTTCTCAATTTGAATAAAACCCTTTATTTATACAAATTAGATTCATACTGCCAAGGGCTGCATATGAACCGGTATGTATGCAACCCATGGGTATGGACATACGTATATTGTGTTTGTTTATGCTTGTAGATGAAACTGGATTGGCCGAACCTCTCTAATCTGTATACTTCTGTGAAGTCGATTCTAAATATCTTTTCCCATTTTACACAGGTACTTAGCTTTTTTCTTCTCGCAATTTTGGATAATATACTGTCTGATTAAGTGTGCGTAAGGTAAAGCAGGATATCATGAGTAAAAGCAAAATTTTTATCCATAAGAAATAAAAGATATAAACTGTCGTGTCTACATGGAATTTATTTTAAATGTGAGTAAAAATAAACGTTTTATTAGTCGGTAAAGTTAGTTGCTTTGGTATTTTTATTAATCTGCTGTTTTTATTCATCTTTTCCATATTACTAGAGTAGTTTTGTTTTACCATTATGGCTTCCAATTCTACTAAAAGAATACTTTTTTTGTATCTCTTTGATAAAAATGTTATTTTGTAGAGTGAATGGAATCGAAGAAAAAAGCTTTACAAAGTTTTCAAAGATACAAAGAAATATGTCATGTATATATCTAAGTAAACTACTTAAGAAAACAAAGCTTCAGAAAACTGGTTTAAGAATTCCGAATTAGATTTTTTTTCTTATACTAACATAAAAAAAGTTTATTATCATAAAAAGGTGAAGAAAACCACTCTATCTAGAAAAAAACTACAAAAGTTTAGAAATAAAAAATGTGTATGCCTTTTTGTCAAACATAATTAAGCGCTTATATTAGAATTAAATACCATACAGTACTAATACTTATACTAATACTAGTACTAATTTGACTGACCTTCATTTTCAGTTTATTCGTGAAAATATTTAAAAAACATTGCAACCTCTATAATAGGTCCAGTCCCAATTACTAATGAAATACAAAATACAGAGCAAAAATAAAAAAATGGTAATAATTAAAAGTGCAGAAAATTACGAATCAAAAGTAAAATTAAAATTAAAATTAAAAAAAAAAACTAAAAAGGAAAAATTTATCAAAAGTAAATAAAAGAAAAATAAAATAATAAAAAAGCAAAACAAATGCAAATTGAATAGAACACAACGAAATAAAAAAATGTTTCTTTCAGGATGCATGAATTGTTGTGAACATGCAACGACATTTGTGATTTTTTTATTCATTAATTTATTAATTTAATTATTAATTTTTTTATTCACACTTTTTTTCACTATTTTTACAGTTATCACATTTATGCTATCCTTTGTACTCCTGATACTTTAGTTGTCAAAAGTTCTATTTATTAGTTTTCAAATCCTTATTCTGTGTAACAAATTATAAAAGTGCAAATAAAAATAAAAATTATCTGAGTAAATGTATTGATATAAATAAATAATGTAAACAAAGTCTATGTTAGTCCCTTGGTTCAAAATGCTTTTATTTTTCATTAATAGCCTTTCTTAAATAAATGCTGAAAGAATATCTTACAAAAAATAAACACCAAGAATTCAGTTATATTTCGCTCCCGAAGGACGACTTTACTTGTGCGTCACTTGTATTCGATATTGATTACAAGGGAACATAAATATATTATGATTATTATGTAAACAAATCGCGAATAGTTGGAAATACTTTCCAACGTTGGAAATACTAGTTAATAGCTGGAAATACTTTTTATTTTCTTGCAGAATATTTATTCTTTATTTTTATAAGTCAATATCCTTGGAAACGAAATCTGTAAATTTTTTTTTTGAAAAAATATTACGAAATCATTAATTTATCTTCTCAAATTACACCATTTTGTTCCTAAATGCTATGTAATTGCAATATGCTGATGTAAGTTGTAATTTTTTTAAATTTTTTTACTTTAAATTTTGAGCAAACTGTTAGATTTTGACATTTATTTCGAGAAATAACTTGTTTTATTTCGAGAAAAAATTTATGGAGAAAATTTTTTTTCAAAAGTTTTAGTTAATCTTTTATAATTTTTGTTTTTAAATGCATTGAGAAATGCTATACTTTTTGCGATTGATAAATTTCAAACTAATTGATTTAAAAGCTTTATAACCTTGTTAAAATTGACTTTCAGTGAATGATTTGCAATTTTTCCATCTGTTTTGAGTTGTAACAGTTAATCATGACCAATAGATTAAATTTTGTTAATTTTTAGAATGCGAGCGTTCGTTATGATTACATAAAAAATAGTACAATTTCACAAAATGGAAAGAAAAACCCTTTGAATATAAAAAAACTTCTCTTTTTAAAAAAAAAGAGAGAAAAAGAAAGCGTCCCGATCTAGTTTTTAATCTTTCATAAGTTACCCCCAACGTGGCTTTGTTTGTATTCAGTAATATTTAAAAATTATTCAATGATATTAATGGTTTTCATCTAGGTTTAATCTAGAAAAATTCCCGCCATATTAGCGATTAATAAACACATTTGATCTATGCCATAATCACTAAATTTGCTCTGGTGCCATAAACTGCTCCATGCATATTAAAAACTCCGGATGAAATTGCGGTGTAAAATACCAGCACTTTGGGTGTATCATTGTAAAATTCATTTTTACAGTCATATTTATTTAATTAAATTCAGAGACTTTACGGTAAATATTGCTGTTAAAATTACTGTAAAATAGATCCTATAGATAGTGTACAGATTTTTTGTTCCGTAACATGTTCCGGAAAAGAAGGGATTTTACAATAAAAAAATACTGGAAACCTGAGTACCGGTACTTTTCACCGTAATTTGATTCCAGTTTCTTGCCGCGAAATATAATGCATTTTTAAAAATCTTCAATCTGTTTTTCTGTGGTTAAGTTTATATAGTTTTTACAGTTCTTTTATCATCATAGCCTGTACAGAGGCTACCTTCTCAGGGACTTATAAAATTTTAAAAAGGGATAAAAATCAGGAAAAAATGAGACTTCCAATTCGGAAAAATTAATACGCAAGATTTTTTTTCATAGATTGCTTTGTTATGTTTGGTTAACCTGAATTCTCTCTTACATTCATCTGTATGCCTTCTTCTATTTTGTGGGGATTGAGAGTGATTTGAAAGAGGGGGACTTAAATTTCTTCTAGATAAGCAAAAAGGCAGTATTTATGATTTTTTTTAATGCTGAATCGAATGGGACTAACGAGACGTTCGGACGAATAGTTTAGAAGTTATAAGGATATTATATACAAAAGTACTAAATTTGTATCTACTGACTCATCTGATATATCTATGTCAACAAGTGACATTTTCCACTATGTTACGCAGAATTGAATGAAATTGTACAGAAGTTATTCGAAAGAATAGTTTAGAAGTTACGAGCGTTTTCATGTATATACACTCTATAACAAAAAAATCGACGCACCGAGAAGGAGTTGTCCGATTAAAACGAAAATCTGTGGATAGGAAGACAATGTACAGAATAGTAAATGATTAAAATTTCAGAACAATTGAATAATTTATTGCAGAGTTACAGTAACAAGTTCAATAAGGTGTTGACCCACATCTAGCCTGGATACAAGCTGCTTCAAGGTTTGGCATAGGCCGATAAAGCTCCCGGGTGGTCTCTTGCGGTATTTCTCTGTGGTGTCTCTTGTGGTAATCACTTAATATCACTTAATGTGAATCATGATGTGTGATTTATAAAATACCTTAATATGAATTCTGATGAGTAATTTGCAAATCACTTTAAAGTAATATTCGATATGTGATTCATTAATCACTTTCAGTNGCCAAGGAAGAGCTTGACAAGCTTGCAGACAGTTCATAGCAACACGTGCCGTATGTGGTCTGGCATTGTCCTGCTGAAAAACCAGCCCAGGGTGCTGCAAAAGGAATGGTAGCAAAACAGGTCTTAGCATGTCGTCGACGTACCGCTGCGCAGTAAGTGCACCTCTAATGACGACCAAAGGGGTTCGGCTGTCAAAGGAAATGGCACCCCAGACCATAATGCCTTGTTGAGGGCCGTTGTGGCGTGCAATAGTGAAGGCAGGATCCCCCCTGTGTGTCTCCAAACACGTCTTCGATGATCGTCAGGACACAGCTGGAAGCGGGATTCGTCGCTAAAGACTATACGTCCCCAGTCGGCATCATTCCAGCCGTATCTGTTCAAAACATTCATGCATACGAAATTTCAAAGGAATCGGTTGATTGCTTCTTGGTGCGTCGATTTTTTTGTTATAGAGTGCATAGATAAAATACTATTTTTGACTCTTCCAGTTTGATGTTTTCGAGTTGTTTGAACATCTGAGGTACCTTTTCTGATTCAAAGTCTTATACTATTGAATTGAATGAGAGAAAAATTGGAATCAATAGGATAAATAGTTTCGATTTTATAAGGGTTTTCTTCAAAATATCTGCAATTAAAAAAATTGTACATTTCGTACCAGAAAGAAATCATTTCAACTATTGAAATATTAACAATTTTGATTCGTGTTTTGTCTTATTTAATGAAGTGAGAAAAAATGCATAGGAAGCAATACCTCACTTGTTTTCTTGCAATCTAATATGGATAAATAGACACAAGAACAAAATTGTACATTTTGTACATAAACAAAATTGTACATTTTGTACATAAAGACCTTTTAACTTCTAAGCTATTGGCGCCTGCAATTCTGTATCTGAAGCAATACATCACTAGAATTTATAAATGATTTACAATTATTTCCCCCCACTCACCCACATTTCCCCTCAAAAAATAGATGAAACGTACAGCTGAGTTTTTAGTCTTTGGTTATAATGAAATAATAAAGCTTTTTGTGAAAAAAAATGTCCGGTACTATTTTTTCTGAAGAAACATTCCTTTTTTTTGCTGTAGTATTATAACAAAAGAAAGATGAGTGAAAATTTTCGGCATTGTCGAAAGAAGAAACAAAAGTGATTTGAAATATTAGACGTAAAATTTTCAACGAAAAATGGTAAAATAAAGACGAGAAAGAAAACTAGAAAAACACACAGTAGCCTTAGAGAAAAGGATAAAAAGTAGAACAAGAAAAGCCACAAACTACAAAAAAAAAAACTTTCTCAATCATATATGGCTAGTTTTGAAAATGGGTGCCTGTTTTTGAGCGCTTGAAACTGTTATTGCAAATTTGTATGTTTTTGAAGCAAATGAAGTTTTTAATCCAGTAATATCTTACCGCTTCAGTTTCTTTGTATTATTTAATTAAAATATTCACATTGTTTTCTTTTACTATTGTGTTACCTACTTCTTAGAACTTCAGTTTATTTGCGATCACTAGAAGATAATTTTGCGGATGAAGTAAAGTAGATATTTAATTGGCTCATAGACCTAAGGCGATGTTTAATGAGTTGGTGGAAGAGAAAAGATATTGCCCTTAGGCTGCGGGAAAATTAAATAATTTAATGTACCAAACTAGTTATTGTTTTGAAGGAAATGCAATAAATTTTTTTCTCTCCTGTCTTTCCATTTTATTTTCAACCAAATCATGATCGATGTTTTCAGAACTATAACAATAAGAAAGTCTTCTCATTATTATTTTTATAGCTCGAAGCTTATTCTCAGAATTAACGAAAAGCCATGCGGGAATACCAAAATTTCAACATCAATTTCTGCAAAATATTTTCAAACCGTTGAAAACGAAAAAGCAGAAGGAAAAAGAAAATTTAAGCCATATTTTCAAATTTCACTGCATGTCCTTTCTTTGGAAATTGAAGAAGGAGTTTTATTTATTCCAACGAATTTCTTCCTTTATTTCAAATGACTTTCTGCCTTTTTTTTTCTTTTTCTTTTCTTTGCACTTACTTTCCTTTTTCCCAACTGTTGGAATATATTGAGGAAAACTTATGGCACGATATTTTCTTATTCGTGTTTTGTTTTGTATTTTGAGTAACAGGAAAATTATTTAGAAAGGAAAAGCTAGTTTCTCGTGAAAAAAAAAACAGTTCTTTAATACATTGATTAAAATTCTTAATAAAACAAATACTGAAACTGGTTAGTATATTATAAATCTAAATAAGTATCTAAACTTTACTATGATTTCCAATTGCAACGAAAAAGATTAAAAAATTAAAATCAACATATTTCCTGCTTATAATTCTAAATAGAAATTTATTTAAAATTCGGTGAAAGCGATGCCTATTGCTAAGAGTTTTAATAAAGTATTAGCCAACTTTCGTGACCACCTTAGCCACCTTTCAAAATTATCTTGTACAACATATAAACTACAATGGTAACAAAGCCGAATGCACACCTCACCTGGAATTAAATATTCTAGTTCTTCTTCCCGTTGTCCAATCCTAACATCTTAATTAGTTTTAGACGATAAATACCTTTTTCTCACAGTCTAGCTGTTTCTCGCAGCTTTTTGCCAGAGAAGAAATATTCTGATTTCAATTTTAACTACTTTCAAGAGATGTCAGTGGTATTGTCAAAGTACTTTATATGTTGGATTTTAGCAATAATTTAAAATCTGTTCAGCAGTTATTAAATCACTCAAACTAGAGATTGTGGACATTTTGAACTCATAGAGATGCTGCTTCGATAAAAGTATGAGTAATTTAGGAAAAATGGGAAAATATGGTAACTTGTTTCCAGTTGAAAGCGCTTTGAATATGAACTTTTAAGATGTTAACATTCGTTCGATTGCGGGCATTTCATATTTCCCACAGATTTTATAATCTTTCATTCGGTAAAATTTTTGTTTTCCTATGACTATCATTTTCTCTTAATTAGTAAACTGAAAAAAAAGTAAAGGTTAAAACTTTCCGAATTGTTAAATTTACCGTGTTTCGGGCTAAATGGCAACATTAAAAAGTATGGTAAATTTTACCAAAGCACATTGGTTATGACTGTAGGTAAAATAAACGAAAAAAAAAGTATTGTTTAATATTAAGAATAAAAAAAATTTAAATGTGGTAAAATTTGATACTTTTATCCATACTGAAATACCATTTATTTTGTTAAATTTATCTTCCAGTTTTATATTTTTACTTGGGCGCCAACTTAAAACTTTAATTTTGCATTTATTTTTTGACGTTTAAAACTGTCTATAATGCCTAAACTGTAACCGTCACTTTTCTTCATTTTTGACACACCATCTTCAATCCTATAATTTGGAAGAATGGCTGTTGATGCTATGGTATTTGTGTATGTAGATTTTGATAGAATTAAGTTTAGCTTTGACTTCAATTAAACTTTAGGTGTTAGATTTTAAATAATTATTACGTTCTCCAGTTTTAGTTAACAGTGTATGGCCCAGCCAATGCCAAGATAGTCTAAANTCTTGTATTTTGTGTATTGTCCAGTGTTATGTCCTATATGTGAATAAATGTTACTTAACGTAGTTCTGATGCTCCTTGCCTTCCCCCATATATATATATATATATATATAGTTATAATTTTTACAACTACAGTCAGCCGGTAATTACAATAAGTAAAAAGGCAATTTATTTTTAAATCTGACTAGTTGATGTAAATAAAAATGATAGCTATATATGCAGATAGCTATACACTTTGTTTATTTTTGGAGACAGTGGCATTTAATTAGATTTACCAATAAAAACTGAGAAAATTATAACTTTTATTCTAATCTAAATGGATGTATGTAACTAGAAATACAATTTCACAATATTTAATAATTAAGTTTATAAAAATTAATCTAAAAGTATTTTTTACTTTTTCATTAATTTAGACAAAAATAATTTCTGCAATTTAAGCCTGCCAGTATCTGTAATAAGTAAAAAAAAATATTTACCTTGATAACTAACTAGTGGTAGAGGGAGAAAATTATATTTTTTGCTCATTTTTCGCTGTTGTTGAAAAAGAGTGATATTTAATTAGATTCCTAATTAATACGTTTTGTAATTAAAAGCTGAAAAAAAATTAAGACTTTTATTCTAAATTACGAGGAAACGAATATACAATTCATATTGTTTCAAACAAAAATGTGGATGTAAGAAAGAAATAACTTGTTTTGAAACGGCTTGCTATTTAATGAAACAATTTACTTAAAACTAACAGTTTCAAATTTTATAGTTTTACTTTTCAGAGAATAGCTGTAAAATAAAGAACAAACTAGAATACTTATTCTTTTATTATATGCTGAAGTGAAATAGCAGAAAAGTTCAGTAGTATTAAGAGTCTCAGTAGTATTACTAGACTTGTTTTTTTTTAGAATACATGATGATAAAAAGTACAGACTTTTATTTTTTTGGATCCTCTTAGTTCTATGAGATTATATTTATTGTATCACGCTTTTGTAATCAAGTAGTAAAATTTATGATTAATAAAACCAGCGTTTAATGTTTACTGTAAAACTCCAACTCTGTTAGCATCTTAAAACCAATATAAATTTGTTTTCTTGGTTTTATAACACAATGCATTTTAGATTCATTTTGGGATTTTTCGGGGCATTCCTTTTCTTTTAAAACAAAATGAAAAAAATATTCGAAATGTATGATACTTAACTTTTTTCTTCAAACATCTCGTTAACAACTATCACTGACTTTTTTAGATGCAGAATTGTTCCACGTTAAGTATATGTTCGCGTAAGAATTCGTGATCTATTGAATTTAATATTGATGTTTTCTGAAACAAGAGCCGATATTAATTGCACAGCCCTTAATTTTTGTTATTCTATAAATAAGATAGAAAAATCAATTGATGCTGCAAACTATATCTGACGGAAAAACAAAAATGATGATAAGAAAAATAAAGGTCATCAGAATACCATAGGTTCATGGAATTAAATAAGCTAATAATAATTACAAATGTAGTAATTATTTATATAAAATATTTTCCAGAATAATATTTTTTTTGTCTATTTAGAAAACCATATTCTGAAAAACTTTAAATTCTAAAAACAAGTATTGATTTTCAGCATTATACTAGTATTTTTTATTCAAAATTTAATATTAATAACGCGAGGTTAGCTTTGTTTTTCGATATTTTATCGTTCGATACACCGCCAACTATGGATATCTTCCCATGCTCCTTTGTTTCTTTGGAAACAATTCAGTCACTGCTGATTAAAAATTCTTGTCTTGAGGACTGAAGGTTTCTCCCCTCAGTCCATTATTAATTTACAAAAAAATTTTTCGGTTAAAATAATAATGCATCTATTCGTTCATATAAGGAGATCAGCCTATTATTTTGAGATTTTTCCTTTTTATGGTTATAGATGTAATTTTCAAAATTCTCTCTAAATAAAAAATTATTGATTTTCTATGCAAATAATGCCTCGTTGCAAAACGCGTAAGTAAAACAGATTATTACTGATATGACTACGATAATTATTCGTCCTAAGAAACTGGGCCTATGTTATTACAAAAAAACTGAAATATATCCATTATAAATAAATTATTTCTTACGTATGCATGTTTCAGTTTCGGGTAAAGAAAAATACGATATCCTTTAAGAATTAAGAGCACAAAACTTTAGTGACAAGAGTAATAAGACATCTTCAATACCGTATAGCTGGTAAAGAAACGTTACTTATTGTAGTTTTTTTTTATAAAAAACCTGGTTTACTCTTCTTTTTAGGTTATCTTATAATTTGTTCTAGAAATCCATATTAACTATATAACTGGAGAAGATGTGATGTTTGTGAGCTCTGAATCAGTCGGAGGCTTACGTAAAAGAAAATTGTTTACCTTTATGATTTTGATACCGTTTACAACTAGTATGATTATCAAACCACGAATACAAAACTGTAGAAGCTGAATACAAAACTATGTTTTTTTAACCATTTACAGCTAGCAAGGATGCAAAATCGAAAAAAAAATTTACTGGACATAGGAGCTAAGCTTCCCGTTTGGTAATGGTCATTGAAGAATGCAAGACACAAATTTAGTGCAGGGCACCGAAAACTCTTCATGTGTGGAAGAGAATGGGGGAAACATTGTGGAGTCAGGGTTAGGTATCTAACTCTAGTTCTGTTCCAGTATACTCTAGTTACACAGTTGCAAGTAACTAAGTGAATTGTTTAGGTGGGTTCAGTTGGTGCAATAAAGTTCTGGTTGTTTATCCGTATTAGGTGAAAGTAGTTAATAAACGGCGTATCAAACAGTTAACTGTTTGATTACCATCTTATTTACAGTTATTTGACTTTTTTGTTTGAATATGGTAAAGCGACAATTAAATAAGTTCTTATTTAATCATTTTTACCGAGAAATTTCTCACAGTGTGAAATTATATAGATTAGTTTAGATTTTTTTTAAAATTTCATATTGATATATTAATATTTATGTTAAAGCTGTAATTTCTGAAAAACTAATTAGTATTAATTTATGAAATTTCTCAGAATATTTAAAGCTATATATTAGCATTTAACAAATTTTATAAATAATATGTAACAACAATGTTTCATTTGATTATTTCAAAATGTATTCATATTTCTACTCTATTACTTCCTAGCTGAATATTCATAATCCGTAGAAAGTAAAAGTGAAAGTAAATAATCAATCAGAATTAATCAACACTATGAACAAAATTAAAAGGCTTAATTAATAACTAATGTTTAATTAAGGATAATAATTACGGTAAGGGGAATAATTAAGGGACACACACACGTACTCCAAACGGACCTACAAACGTTACCTTTTTATCATTATAATCATACATATTAAAACAAATCATTATAAGGATCATTATCCAATTTAAAAGTAAAAGAAATGCCGGAGGATGTGGCGTCATTTGTAATTAATTCTTAATTTCCTCATAAAGACGACAAAAACTTTATGATCATTTGATTAAATGTAGCCGACCTCATCTCATCATAATGATTATTTCAATGGACCTGACTTAAGTTTAGATAGGAGATAAATGAGAAAAGCACTTCGCTCTTTTGAAGAGTAAATCAAACTACAAGAAATAACGAACACTGAAATTTAATAGAAATTTTTATAACAATAATTATTTTGATTACTTCAAAAAAGCAGTTACATTGAATACAATAGAACAAATTACAATTTAATTTTAAATAAATATTGTTTACATTTTATGTTAGGGGTAGATGTAAAAGATAAAATGATATAAATTTAATCAATAAAACTCAACTCATTTATTTAAAATTTGTGGCTAAGATCTTATTTGTAATCAAGATAATCTTGGTCTATCAAGCCATATAAATATATTTTTATGTTTTGATCTTCCATGGCATGATATTTTCTATATTGTTGCTGTGGTTTTGTTTGAAACGAAATTACGAATAGAACAATTTAAATGCATCACCATACTTCAAAGCTGAAAGAAAAGAAACAATGCTTATTCCAAATATTTTTTTTTATTCGTTCAATTGAGACGCATTTTGCTATTTCTTATTTTGTTATTTTCATTCATCTTGTATTAGGATGGAAATTATTTCTCATTATATAAATATTTGACGCTAAAATTTTCCCCCTTTTTAATTTACAGTAAAAATTATGAGGTACTGACAAAAAAAAATTATTGTGGGAAATGTGAAAATCCATCTAAACAAAAATTGTTTAAAGAATGCGTGCTCCATCATTCTTCTTGTGCAGTAAAATACAATACTGAGTTTGTCCGTGTCCTTGCATCAGAAAGGTCCTGGGTTCGAATCCCGGGCAAGGCATGGATGCTTCTTTCTCTCTCTGTGTGTTCTATGTCCCTTTTCCTTTGTGTGTGAATGTGTATGAATGTGACTCGCCCTATAAACGGGTTGTGGTTGTGTGAATGGTATTGCAGAAGTCGAATTCCTGGCCATAGATGGCGCCACTGAAAACAGGAACTATCGCAACCCCACTGCCTAAACAGGCATACGAAAAAAAAGGAAAAAAAAAGAGTTTGCCCGGTAGAAAACAGAAATAATTTCGACACAATTTAGGTACTCCACTTGCCCCTAGCCATTTTTTATTAACTATTAAACTAATGGTTATCAATCATATGATTCCTCCCTTGAAAACAATATTTTAGAAAGTAAATAATAGGATAAGTTGCTTTAACGTAATGTATTTTTACTAATTGATCATATGAACTTCAGAAAATAAGTCAAATAATTGATCATATGGAGTTAATTCCCCTGTGCATAAAGAGATTATCCCATGTGAAGCTTGTAAATCGAGTTCGCCTTTATTATGCAAAGAGACTTTGAAATTAAATGTTAAGGCGCGACAAAAATGGAATCTTTTTCTCTGTTTGGTTACGGAACTATAAAATTTAAACAATTTAACAATGGGGTAAGACTTAGAAAAATATAATTTGGTTTTTAACGAAATGTGTGATAAATGTTCATTAGTTAAAAGCATTTACTAGAAATTAAATAAAATAAAAGTCTATATTGACGGAACAATCGGCGTTTTTTTTCTTTAAATTTGCCAAACTAATATTATCTAATTTGAATGATGATTGCTTCCAATTACCACTTAAGGTAATTGAAAAATACCTGTTCCTGTGCATGATTTTATGGAATTTCTCGAAAAAACATTAGCCGTATAATACGGAAATTTAGGGAGCATGTGTTTTAGTTTTTTTTTTAATTATGAAAATTGACCAACCAATATTTATTCTTAATTAGAAAAAAACTCGAATTTTACGTCAGTATAAAAATTCATTTTTCTAGGACTTAGTTCTTTTGAAAGTCTACCAGAATAATTCCCGTCTTGTTTTTCCTTCATATTTAAGTAAAACTATTTATGGTAAAATTTAGTTTCAAAAATTTTATTATGCAGGAATCACATTTATTTTAGTGTTTGAATGTAAATGCTCTAAACATCCATTTTTTTGTTAAAAAATATTTTTACGTCGCAAATAAAATACTTATTCGTATAGTTTATTTTGACACTTTTGCTTAAATGCAACTCGTGAATGCGTCTTTTGCGCATAATTACAAACTTGATTAGGTTTTGAACAAACATCGAGTCTTATATGAACATGTCGCTTACGATTACTTCGTGAGAACAATTTCTTTAAGAAAAGAAATGCTCAAAAATTTCAGAAAGTTAAACTAATCGTATACAGTATCAGATTCTTTCAGTATAGAGGAAATAAATATATGATATATGATAATCATATGATATCATATATCATATATTTATATGATAATCATAACAACAGCCGCTGTTAATTTCCCTTCCATTTTTTATGCAAAAATAGTTTTATGGATGGTTAAGAAAAATATATTTAAGCTAGCTTTAAAATCTTTTAAGACTTATTACTTTAGTAAAAGAAGTCTGTTCTGAATAATGAATAAAAATTACTGACAAAGTTTCGGAAGTTTCGAAACATAACTTCAATTTTGTTTTAAAAGTAGATGCAGTTTTAATTTCAGAAATATTTTAAAGTACTAAGACAAGCTTTGACGTGATGAATATTAGTACATATTTAAAAATGTGAGTTATTTTTTCATATTAAGAGAAACTTAAATGCCTTAAGAATAAAGATTAATTTTAACAATGAAATTAAATTTAATGTAATTTAAAGTTAGAAAATGTATTTGTAAAATTTAAATTATAAAAAAATATTTTTTTAAATACTTTAAAGTTTTTTGTTTAATGTTCCTTCCAAAAAGCTTTTAAAATAGTTCTACAAATTTTAATCAAATAAACATTCCTTTTAAGGTTATCGAAACACACGAATTATGACTCGCAGTGGACGATCGTTAAGACAAAAACTTTGATCTGCCTGCGTATGGCGAGTGTGCGGTATTGGTCCTCGTTATAATTTTCTACCGATAAACACTCGACTTATCGAGTAGGTTGTCGGGATACCAAAGCAGGAGAGTCTTCCTCTATCCAGAGGATCAAAATTGTGATAGTATATCTTCAGGTCATTCTCAGGGATGTTTCCCAGACCGTCGTAATTAGCTCATTGTGCAGCTTTATTGTGATGTGAATAAATTATAAACTACACACACATTTTAATGCAAATGTAAATCTTAAATGATCTAAAAATAGGATTGAAATCAATTGATTAGGAAGATTAAAAGAAACTTCTAACTATGGAAAAAGTTAAGCATAAATTCTATTTTTAAATCATAGTCTTTATTTATTTTTAGATTTAAAAAGGTTGTTCTTTATTCTCAAAAAGAGCAATAGCCATAATATCAACATTTTGAAAAATAATGTGAAACAGAATAGCATCAACATCTATAAATTATCAAATTTAACCAAGTTTTTGTTCAAGTTAGATCATAGAATCAAGAAATCAACTTTAAAAAATACCGTAACGTGGTTCAACTTAACGCCATATAAACAGGAAGCAAATTTAAATGATATTTTGGTTCAACAAGCTCTAAAAAATCTCATACTGTATTTGAAATAACATATAAGGTAATACATTAGGTTTCGGTCGTATGAGCAAGTATTGCCATCACTTTAACATAAAAGCTTTTAAGGTATAGATACATATGTAGAAATTTAAATGTTACGCAAACCTCCATTTATGGTAGAAATAAGTTTATAAGCACCTTAAGTTGTATTTAAATTTTCTATTTAAATGGAAAGTTTATAATCGTCCACCGATAACGGCTATTTATGTTCAGTTTAGAAATTGTGTAATTTTCAAAGCTCTGTTTACACAGTTAAATACATGGAAATAACTTATATCATAACAAGAATTAAAAACCTGTTGTTCTTGTGTTAATATTTGTTTATGTTGAACCATATACTATCGTCTAATTAAGTTAAAGATGGATTAATTTGTCAATGTTTGATGGAGGGCAAGATAGCCAAAAAAACGGTTAATACCTAATATCCTATTTACGCGAGGACTATAATAAGCAGTCGGAAGGCAGTCATCAGGTAGAAGCCTGAAAAAAGGTTTGTGTAATTTACACCATTCCTGATGTTACAAACCTCACCTTGTAAGGATTAGCGGCCTGAACGAATTCCGGCCTGACACGAAGTTACTCGCTCTGCAATGCTTGCTTGGAAGCAGGCTACTATAATCGGAGGTGAAAAATCAGGTTTTCGTTCGCCTTATGACGTAACGAGCCTGATGTTAGGGCTCGTGTAAATGGAGTGCAAGATACTATTAGGTCATAGCTTATTTATATACAAAGCATTCAAAATAAACAAGACTTTAAAAAATTTCTTCAAAATACGGTGAATTCGATTAATTCTAAATCATGCATTTCAAAACACAAGATAAAGTATAAATTTTCATTTATCTTTAAGAAGGAAATTAGATAAGAAGAAACTGTAATTACTCAATTAATAAATAATTTTCGTACGTAGTTTCATCAAGAGCATTTCCTGATTTATGTCATTTAGGGTTAATGGCCTTCTTGGTGTAATAAAAAGCTAACAGTTGATTAAGTCTAATTGTCGGAATCCTTTTTTATGTTCTATTTCGACGATTTCAAAGTATTAATTATGCCTTCTCTTAAATTACTCTTCTCCTTACAACAATAAAAAAAATACAATTATGTTTAACTACCTAATTTTTGCCAACTTCGAAGATAAAAAAGATTTTTTTTTCACTTTTCCGGATTTGTATATCAAGTTTCAGATACATAAGTTTGCAATGTAATATACAGATAAAAATAAATACATATCTTGAAATATATAGAGATTATTTCTCTAAAAAGTGATTTAAAAAAATGTAGATCACGATGCATAATGATGAACGCGAGATTCAATTTTATAGATAGAAAAAAACTACTGTACTTCATGAAGGCAAATAATTATTCGATTTGAAACGTCTAATATATGTAGATAATAGAACTTAAAATGACTTTTATATAAATTATTGTAAGACTCTCAAATTATTAGAGTATTATGTTTACGGGGAATAAAAAGCTAAAAATTTAAAAATATTTTTTTAAATAACAAAAAAAAACTAGTTTATCTTTACATTTTTAAAACCAAAATAAAAAAAAAAATAAAAAATAAAAAAAAGACGTACGGCAAGCTAAGTATAAGTGTTGCTACCTTTACTAAAGTGGTAAAAAAATTACTCACTAAATCGCTCCAGAAGAAAAAAACTTGATTAATTGTATGCAGTCTTAAGTACGCAAATAATGTACCGATACAAGTTGTTATTGATCCTCTAGGGTGCTAATGCTCTTGCCAAGATCCTATTTTCCATAGGCAGAGGCAAAGATGGAAGCTTCTGCGTAAAGGCTTCTGCGTGTACAATTTAAATTAAATTTAAATTGTACATACCCTCATTAAACATCTGTCATTGTTTCTAATGCCACTTGCCAACCAACAAGCCTGCTTGGTGAAACCAAGCGAATTTAAGGCAGAGGATGCGCTTCTTGCTTTTCAGTAGTACAATCTATGCCAAGAATACGATTTCAACCATACACTCGTCATAGCCCGTTTATAGGGTGAACACATCCATTTATTCATCCACATACCGTAATTTTGACCAGAGAATGCTCAATCTCTAGTACAGTACCCGCAGAGGTATTGATTTGTTATGAAAATATGAAGGATTTTAAAACCCGACGGATTTGCCGAGCACCAGTCACCATTTACTACACGGGGAGTCTTGCGTCGGGGGGATCGAACTCACGAACACTTGGACATGGTCCCAACGTCTTACCAACTAGGCTATTCCGGAGCTCATTAAACGTCCTAAAATTACAATAAATTCAATGAAATCAAAATTATATTTTACAACTTATAAAGAAAATATAATTTTTTTTCCATCTTTGAGTAGGAAAATAGCTTTACTCTTTTAAGTAGCGTCATCGTTGGCATTTCCTGATTTTTGTCACTTAAGGTTAATGGCCTATAGATGTAATAAAAGAAAATTGCTATTAGACTAATGCTAATTGTCGGAATATATTTTTATGTTTTGCAAAAACACTTCCAAAGCATTAGTTATACTTTTTTTAAATTTATTTTTTTCCATGTAATTATATGAATTAAATACATATAAGATTAAAAACATTGTTTTTTTTTTAACGTGAATTGTTTTTCTTGTACTTTTTCTAATTGTATGAATTTCCTTAAAATTGGAATTCTAGTATATTATCCTTATAAATGAATTAGATTTTTTTTATTTGAGATGATTTTTCTATTTTGCTTTTTAACAAATGGAAAAAATACAAAACCGTAAGATAAAATAATAACATTTCTGCCCAACCGCTAAACTACAATTCATCAAAAAATCACAAAGTATTTTTTTCTAAATAAATTGCTCTTTTGATAAACAATGCCTAAAAGCTCAAATCTAGAATTTAGCTTTTTTTTATTTCCGTTCAAAATAGGTTAGTTATTTAGTAGACAAAATGTAGTTGAAATACTCCTCCAATAAAAAGAAGTGAAGTTATTAAGCTTGATTGACGGAGCAAATAGGATAAAAAGCTTTAAAAATAGAGGAATAAAGAGAATTTTGCGAATTAAGTATCTTATTTAATAATATTGTATTTAAGGGAGCAGATGCTTTGTTCACGTTCACACTTTAATACCTGAATAATATAAATTGCATTGTTATTCAAGCAAATTACTAGAAGCTCAGTGTACTTTTGATCAAAATATCAAAAATATTTTTCTTCAGCTATCTGAATCACAGAGCATTTAGAACTGTTTATTTATAAAATTCGGTTCTGATTCAGACAGAAGCTTTTGAATCTATTTGAAACAAATGCGCAATGATTTCCACCTAATTTTGTATTTGCATGATTTATATTACTCGAAATAAGTTAACCAAAAAAGAAAACAAACAAACATTTGAAATGAAATTAAAAAACTTGCCGCTTATTTCAGAATACTTAATTGTATAACTATATTTCGTAATATATTAATTGTAGTAAGCAATATAGTAGCTCTGTTCAGTAGTATCAAAATAATATTTATTTCTGAATCATGCCAAATTCTTTTTCATATGAATGTACCTATTATACTATTGTTAAATTTTCGAGATCAAGATAGTTTAAATTTTTAAAAAAAGTTAAAAAGTTACTATAAAATCTTCTCAAATAAATAAAAGAATGACAGTATACATTTCTAGATTTGTCAGCACACAAATAAATTGAATGCAAAATTCCGGCATATTTTTTAGCTATTTGTTCCTTTTATAAAATACTCATATATATTAATGCAATGTGTCAATATTCCTATCGTACTTTAGTTCAAGAAAATGTATCGTCTCCCATTTGCAAATTATGCCACCTCTTAAAATATATCCAAACAAATGCATCTATTTTCATAATCCATTTCCTTTTTCCTTGAAATCTATTGTTAAAGGAAATTGAAATGTGTATTAGGCGCATTGCTTACATGTTAACATGCTATTGTGTAACACTTTTGGGAAGAACCATTGAAACAATTCGTCATGTTAACTCTTTCACAGAAACAATTGCTTCATATTTCTTGCACTGATATTTTAGAAAGCTAGTTCTCAGAATAAGCATTTCTGTTTATTGAAATTTATTGCTTGCGGGTTTTAGATACTTAAGAAGACTCAACTATAAGCAAATGAATGCAAATATACATAAAGAAAAGTGTTAAAGACAAGCATTCATGATTTTTTTTGAAGATAGTATTTGCATGGAAATGGGTTTTAGTAATAAGTTGCAAAATGTAAACATGCTTTAATATGTCTTTTGAAAGTCTTTGTAAGGCATTAGCGAATAGAAAGCGCATTTGAAAAACAATTTTTAGTAAGAGAGTGAAAATTATTTGCGAAATGCTGACTAAAGCAGCAAGTCTATCACTAGTAAATATATCATATAAGCAAACCAGTTGGTAGAAAAAAATGAATCAGATTAAGTTTTTTTTTGTGCCAGACATGTCTATGCCACTTCCCTAAAGAAATCTCAATGCATTTATTTCATATATATTATGAGGAACAATTTGTACTTTAAATTGATGTAATTTAATTTTATTAAGAATTGTGCAGATCTTTTAACGACTATGGTACAAAGCATGACTTTCTTACTAGAGTTTTGCTATTCGCAAAGTTAATTTTAAATAAAGCTTTAAAATGGAAGCTTAAAATAAATATTTTCATTGTCAAGTGATGCTTTTGCAACTTAGAATGTAGAATGAAGAAATTGTACAATCTAAAGCTATCTGAGCAGAATTCAAGTGAAAATTCAATTACATATTAGGTTTATTTAGTAAAAAAATAGCTAGACATCCAATGAAAATATAGATTGAAGTTGTCCTTTAATTAATAATGCAGATAATTTCAGAAACACTGTTCTTTCAAAATTTAGAAGCAAGGAAAAGGATTGACCCATTAAAAAAATTTCTGAGCTTTTATTTTACAGTTTTGGTACTTAATTGAAGATTCAGTTGATTTCCCCTTGCCAATACCAGCAGGCCTGCTGGTATTGGCAAGGGGCACTGGAAACAACAACAGCTAAAATTATTAGTTAGTATTGAGAATAAACGCAAAAAAAGTTAACTTGGGAGTTCAAATTAAAAATTCACAAACATTAAATGTGAACATAAATTCATATAATTTAGCAAAACGTCTTGACGCAAAAATTGCAACTATTAAATAAATAAATTAGCATTATTTTATTAATTTGACATGTTTTTTTTTTCACGTGTAAGGAAAATCTTGTAAATGTGCTTCCAATAGATTATATAAACCTCTTTTTACATCAAAATAGATCTTATTTAGCCAAATTATCTAAAAAATCATAGTGAGAATAAAATAATAAAACATAAATTGCTTTTAAAAGTATAATGAAATTAAAATGCATGAAACTTTTCGTATTTTTAAAGCTTTATTATAAAAGTATGCGGACAATCACTATTTAATTTAAACGAGTTGAGTCATTAAGAAACACTTTTTTTATTTAAATCAACACTTCTTTTATTAAACACTTTTTTTGAAAAAATCAAGAGCATATAATATATAGTAGAAATATTTTGCTTAAATTTATTAATTTTCATTAATAATACTCTTTATAAAATGTAGGGGAAAAAAACGCCATAGATTATATTTTGAAAATACGAAAAGGATGATAAATTTAAGAATTCTTCCTGCCATTTTATCTGCAAAGTACGCACCATTTGTTANATAAACTATATATATATATATATATATATATATATACTTGTGAAATTTTAAAATTTTTTGTTGTTGTTATACTTAGATATAAAGAATAAATCTTACATTTAAATTAGAGAAATTAAGAAGAAAACTTTTACTCTTATTTATAAAGGTAGGATGAATCCTTATTTCTTAAAAATTATTGCCGTACAGACTATCTCTAAAAATAAAAACATATATACCAAATTTCATGAAAATTCGTTTGATTTAAGTTTTAATTTACTCCTACCAAACCATATATCATCTTTTAAATGGTGCGTACTTTGCAGATAAAATGGCAGGAAGAATTCATAAATTTATCATCCTTTTCATATTTTCAAAATATAATCTATGGCATTTTCCCCCTTACATTTTATAAAGAATATTATTAATGAAAAATAATAAATTTAAGCAAAATATTTCTACGATATATTATAATACTCTGGATTTTTTAAAAAAAGTGTTTCTTAATGACTCAACTTGTTTAAATTAAATAGTGATTGTCTACATACCGATGAAATTTATTATGTTTTATAATAAAACTTTAAAAATACGAAAAATTTCATGCATTTTAAATTCATTGTACTTTTGAAAGCATTTTTTTTTAATTTTATTTTATTTTCACAATGTTTTATATAGGATTTATTTTTGATGTAAAAAGAAGTTTATATAATCTATTGGAAGCACATTTACAAGATTTTCCTTCCGCGTGAAAAAAAGCATGTTGCAATTTTTGTGTCAAAACGTTTTGCTAAATTCTATGAATTTATGTCCACATTTAATATTTGTGAATTTTTAATTTGAACTCACAAGTTAACTTTTATTGCGTTTATTCTCAATACTAACTAATAAACTTAGCTGCTGTTGTTTCCAATGCCCCTTGCCAATACCAGCAGGCCTGCTATGTGAAACCAAGCGAACTTAAGAAATTAGGTATGTTTCTTGCTTTTCAGTGGCACCATCTATGCCAAGAGAATACACAACCCTCACACACGTAACAGCCGTTCTAAAGGGTGGATCCATTCATTAATCTATTCATTCATTAACCTGAACCAGAGAACAATCAATCTCCTATTTAGTACCTCCAGAATTATTGATTTGTAATGAAATTATGGAGAACTTTGTGATCCGACAGATTTAATGTGAACCAGTTGCCATTTACTACACAGGAAGTCTTTGGCTGGTGGGGGATTGAACTCACGACCTCTTAGACTTGTGTCCAACGTCCTACCAGCCAGGCTCGCCCAGCAATAATAAACTTAATTTATATCAACTGAATCTTCAATTAAGAACCAAAAATGTAAATAAAAAAAGTTCCGACTATTTTTTAATTGGATCAATCTTGCCCTTGCTTCCAAATTTTGAAAGACTAGTGTTTCTGAAATTGTCTGCATAATTAATTACAGGACAACTTCAAACTATATTTGCATTGGATGTCTAGCTATTTTTTTGCTAAATAAACCTAATATGTAATTCAATTTTCTCTTGAATTCTGCTCAGCTAGCTTTAGATTGTAAAATTTCGTCATTCTACATTTTAAGTAGCAAAAGCATCACTTAACAATAAAAATATTTATTTTAAGCTTCCATTTTAAAGCTTTATTTAAAATTAACTTTGCGATTAGCAGAACTCTAGCAAGAAAGTCATGCTTTGTACCATAGTCGTTAAAAGATCTGCACAATTCTTAATAAAATTAAATTATATCAATTTAAAATACAAATTGTTCCCCATAATATATATAAAATGAATGCATTAAGATTGCTTTGGGAAGTGCATAGATACGTCTGGCACAAAAAAACTTAATCTGATTCAATTTTGGCTACCAACTGGTTTGTTTATAGGATATATTTAATCGTGATAGCCTTGCTGCTTTAGACAGCACTTCGCCAATAATTTTCACTCTCTTACTAAAAATTGTTTTTCAAATGCACTTTCTATTCACTAATGCCTTACAAAGACTTTCAAAAGACATATTAAAGCATGTTTACATTTTGCAACTTATTACTAAAACCCATTTCCATGCAAATACTATCTTCAAAAAAAATCATGAATGCTTNTCATAAGTATTGACTGAACGTTATATATTATATCAAAATCTATGGATTCAAACAAAGAAAATAACTTGTTTTTATGTAAAAATAACTTTTTTATGTATAAAATACTCAGTTTTTACCTAAAATATTCAGATAATTATAACTTTGAAATGTATATTCTTGAATAATTTATAGCCCTAAACATTTCTATTTACCTTCAATTATATTTTAACGATATTCATCTGAATAAATATTTAAATGATAATTGCATTAGCTTTTTTTTAATATTAGCCATTCAATATTTCATATATTCAACAACAGACTGTTATTAATATGATGCTTTTCTGAGTTTCGAATAAAAAATAATTTTAGCGAGAGTTGCTTTATTAAAAAAATTCTTCGAAAAACTTAATTAATAACTAAAATGAGTGTTGTTACGCACTTTAAAAAAAAACTCTAGATGAAAATTTCTAATAGGCTTTTAAACTGTCGGGCTTCGTTGCATTTATTGCAGTTTTATGACTTTTGAACTTCAAGTTTTCTTGACTTGAGGCAAAAGTTTTCACATTAGTTTTACGTCAAACGGTTTTTTTTTCTCTAAAAATCAGCTATTGTATTCAATTCATTAGCTCCAAAGTTTCCCAACCTGAAAAGTCATTTAAGGAGAAAGACTTTAAGAAACTTTCTTTTGGGATGTTAATCAACAATATGTGAAATTGCCCTTTTTTAATTTCCTAAGGGTAGAAAAAATTTACCCGTGCGTATGCAGGGCCTTTTTCTAGCTTAATTTAAAGCATATAAATTTTAAGAAGCTGAGTTTGTTTAATGTACGATATCTTAAAAAGGGAAGAAAGTAGCAAGTTACTTGAAATAAAGAGTATAAAAGTGTTACGTATTCGATTTTATCAATAGATATCAAGAATGCGTATCTGGTCTGAAATTCATATTGGATTAAATTATGGTAAAAAGTACCGAAACTGGTCGATATTTCTGTTATCGTAAACTTCATTATTACGAGAATATGCTACGCAAGAAAAAAAAAATCAGACATACCGTAATTTTTACAGTGATACTGCCAATTCACAAAATTAATCTAATGAAATGAACATTCTCGTAAATACTATAGTATAGTATTTTACGGGGAAAATTGATTTTATGCATTACGCAAACAATACCCTAATTTTATCCGTAATATTTTTTACCGTGTAGGAAGTTAAGATTTAAAAAGATATTCAGGAATGAATGGAATTATCTAATTCTACATCACTAGGTATGAAACTTAGGGTTCAAAATTAATTTAGAACAGGATGCTCTTTTATCGTCTATTCCGATAGACATGTAGTGGAAAATCATACCTTTAGACTCTGATTTTGCAACAGTTTTCCAAGCTGAGTTATGGGCTATCTACCAGTGAATAACTTGGATTTTACATCAGAACCTAACAGAAACAGTAACACTCTTTGCAGATTCACTATCAAGTCTACAGGTCTTTGAACACCGACAATTCCAACTACGTAACTCATGCAATTAAAAGGATATACAGATCAAACATACATTTTAACTTGATAAAAGCGCGCGTGGGAAATGAGGGTAACGAGGAGGCTGACCAACTCGTCATATCTGCATGTGAAAAACTATCTATCAACATTTATGAAATTCGAACAAAAAGGATTACTCGAAGGGAAATAACAAAACTATTGATCAACGAATGACAGCGAAAATGGGACAATGAGGAAAAAGATAGACATACCTATCAATTAATTTTAAAGGTTAACACCAACAAATTAATAGGAAATATTTTCCAAAATCAATTCCTCACAAACCACGGATCTCACGGAGAGCACTAGGTTAGATTTTTTTGACAAGAGAGCACTCTGTGACTCCTGCAAAACTTTTGAGAATCTGGAACATATTTTAATAAACTGCAGCAAATTTCAAGACTTTCGACAGAAAATGTTTCCTGGACATTTAAATTACAACCGACTTAAATTATTTTGGAAGCAGAAGAAAGTCAAACAGGGAATCATTAAAATATTGGAACGCTCTTTCCTCACAGGAGAGCTTGACTAGACAGAATTAGTTGGGTAGTATGGATAGTCTTAGGAGTTCGTGCGAATAACTCTAACTCATCACACTAAATTTCGTCCTTACTTTCCAATGGATATAATGGGTTTTACGGTGAAAAGTACCTTCACTCTAACTACCGATACTTTTAACTGTAATTTGATACAAAAGTGTTCGCTGTGTGGACAGCGCTCATCACAGTCTGAGATTGTACTTTTCATTCTTTTTATTTTCCAAATAATCAAAACGCATGAAATTTCTTCAAAATATTACACATGCATGACATAGTATAAAAGACTTTAATCTTTATTAAAAAGTAAATTTTTCTGATTAATAGGCAACATCTACTGATTAGAAAAGTCAATGTTTTGTGGTAGCACAGAATATTTAGAAGGAAATTATATACAGCGATAACGAAACAAAGTCACAAAACATTTTACAATTACATGAAAATTCATTAAAAAAATAAAATAAATTTAATATTTGCTTTAAATGCCTACCTAAGGGAGTATTGTTTTATTTTCAATGAATAAAACCAGGTTAGAATTTTAAGCAAAATATTATATGCTCTGAGATCGATATTAAAAATATTTTAAATTAACAGTTTCAAATTTCTTTCTTATAAAGTTAAGTACTGTCAATTCAGTTCTTTTAATTGCTCCTTCCTAGAACTGGATAATCACATAAGGTTAAAATTTTATTTTAGTCACAATAAAGCAAAAGAAAAACGAAACTGCAAAGCTCAAACAACTGTTTTGAGTTAAAAGCTGTACGATGACGAAGACATAAAATCTTTCATCGGGCCCAAGGGACTTTTTACTTCATGAAATAAAATAGAAACTCTTTACGCTAAAGACAATTATTCTTTTGACAACTTTTCCCATTACGTGTGTTTTCTTTATTCTCTTTGAAGTTTAACGGCACATAATTTAGGTTATAAATTGAAAAGGAACTGCGCCTTTTTAACACAATTACTTGTTATAACATTTCGTTAAAAGGTTTGTTTGAAATAAGTGATCTTTGTAGCAATAGCTTTACGATCAAAATATTTTTTTTGTTTCATTCAAGATAAGTGGTTATTATAACAAATGTTTTATGGCCAAAATGTCTAACTTGATTTTACTCGGAAGGCGAATATTGGTGTATCCGATGAATATCTGAAGTGCTAAAATTTTGCAAATAAAGAATTCCAAATGTTATGAAAAGTAATTTAAAAGTAGAGATGTATAAATAACTTATGTATTTCTAAATTCTTAAATATTTTAGATAAAACCTTTGGTGATGCAGGAACTATATGGAATGTTTAATTGGATTTTACTTCTTCAGAGAATATTGTTGAGTTTGATGAGTATTTGAAATGAAAAATTACAAGTGTTACAAACATAAAATTAAAAATAGATATATCAATACTAAATTGTTGTAGTTATAAATTGCTCTATTTACATGTTCTTTTATAAATTTAAACGTTTTAGGTTCAGAAGATGGAATGTTAAACTGAATTTTACATTTTCACATAATATTGCTAAATTTTATGATCATCTGGTATGAATAATTACAAAGGTTGTGAACAACAAATTAAAAATTGGCATATAAATACTTAATTGTTGCATTTCTGAATTCTTATGTATACTTAATATTTTTAGGTGCAGAAGTTACATGGAATGTTTAACTGGATTTTACTTTTTCAGATAATATTGTTAAATTTGATGAGCATATGGGATGAAGAATTGCAAATGTTACGAATTACAAATTAAAATAATTATTTAAAATAATGATATCTCAAGGTAAACGCGTCGTATGAAAACAAATGAATATAATTGTTTGATACGTTAAGAATTTAAACTCATGATGCTAAACTCATATCTCAATCTCAACTCATGAAAATGAAGTGTGGGAAAATTCAAATCAAAACTTTAAGTATGGACCACAGCTTTTAATACAGATTTGGATTTCCAGAAAAAATTACCCCAGTTTTTACAAAATCACCCAATTTCCCAGAAAAAATTGCCCCAACTCGTCGCACAGGATGCTGCAATTGCAAAAGGAAGATGGCATGAAACTTATTTAAAATAGAGATATCTAGAAAAACACAGGTAAAATTTAAAAAAAAAAAGAATTGTTTGATAGTTTAAAACTCATAGATAATGACGCTGAACTCTATCTCCAAATTTGGCATTACCCCAGATAGTCGTCCAAGCACCAAGTTATGAGACTTGAAGATCGAGTTTGGCATCAATAAATGTTTATATTTTTGCATTTATAATTCAATGAGTACTTCGTAATATATTTGGAGGTTACCATACATTTTGAACATCCTGTATAAAAAAATACTCAGAAATCAAACTCGAGATTTTTTTAATGGGTATCATAAAATAAATTTTTATCAACTTAGTAAGTGCTTTTTGGAACTCATGTAATATGATAATATCTATATAGAAATCTTTAAAAAAAACTTTAATATTCCACTCGCGTTATTTGATTTATGAGCCTGTTAGAANTGTAGATTTTCATGGCTTGCTCTGTTTTTTTTTAAATAAATTTTTTCTTAAATTTTCGTTTGTTGCAAGATATTTCGCATAAGAACACGTACCCCCGCTAAACTGTTCCCTTACCCCTGGGAGTACGCGTACCGCACTTTGGGAAACACTGCCCTAGATAGTCGCCCAAGCACCATCATGATTTTCATGGCTTGCTCTGTTTTTTTTTTAAATAAATTTTTTCTTAAATTTTCGTTTGTTGTAAGATATTTCGCATAAGAACACGTACCTCCGCTAAACTGTTCCCTTACTCCTGGGAGTACGCGTACCGCACTTTGGGAAACACTGCCCTAGATAGTCGCCCAAGCACCAAGTTATGAGACCTGAAGATCGACTTTGGCATCAAAAAATGTTTATATTTTTGCATTTATAATTTGATGAGTACTTCGTAATATATTTGGAGGTTACCATGCATTTTGAACACCCTGTATAAAAAAAATACTCAGAAATGAAATTTAGGTTTTTTTTAATGGGTACCATAAAATAAATTTTTATCAACTTAGTAAGTGCTTTTTGGAACTCATGTAATATGATAATATCTATATAGAAATCTTTAAAAAAAACTTTAATATTCCACTCGCGTTATTTGATTTATGAGCCTGTTAGAATAGTCGCTTAAAATTAATGCGTGTATTTATTGCAGCTGTTCACGACATCGAAAAATAAAATTCAAATTTATTTCTCATCCTACACATTGAAAACGAGATAATCTGTTTCCCTTATCTACTTCTGCTTTTGAATATTTTATTATCTTCAACCTATAATTGAGTTAAAAAACGCTTTTTGGCACATACATAAAATGTATCTCGCACTCTTGCGCTGAAATGCGAGTTCTGAATCATTACCATCAGGAAGGCACTTTATTTTGTTAGACACAATCTGCGCTACGTTTGCAACACTTAATGAGCCCTAAATCTAAGAATAAGTTTGATAAAATGTGTTCCTTTAAATATTGCAATTTAGGATCGTAAACATAATAATTACGAGAATTGTATGCTTCAAAATATGGATTTATATGTTTACTAAAACTTCATTAAATGTTTCAATTTGTAATAAAATTTTAAAAATAGATTTTTAGGTTGATTTAGGTATATAGATAGTAAGCTATTTTTTAAAATGAAAAGAGAAGACTAGATAATTAAAATTTCTGTAGCAATCAGCAATAAATAAAGTACAACAAATCAAATCAGCTACAAATAAAGTACTTTTTAAATTTTTTTCAGCGTCATTTACACTTAAGATATCGAAAAGTTAGCAGAAGAACACGAAATACACGGAGTAACAAAAACTTACTAAGTTTATTTTTAGCCGCAATTTTGAATGCACAAAAATACAATAAATGTTCATTTTTATTCTTTTAATTTCCCCATCTAAAAATTTAATAGTTTCTTAACTATATTGAAAAATTACTAGCAGGGACAGACGTCGACCTCAATATAGAAAAATTCTTAAATATAGACCGTACGATTGTACATTGATTTACTTCGTTCTGTCCGTATAAATCGGTTCTTATAAATTACATTCCTGTTGTACTGAATTTTCTGACTAAAATCGATAATCTCTAAAATAGTTAATAATTAATTGCACAGTCTTCTTTCTGGAACACAAATCTAAATGTTAAGTTAATTTATTCCGAAAAAAAGTTTTAGAAATCGAACCATTTTACAGCTATGTTATTTCCCACTGTGCCCATTCAGATGTATGGTGTTCCGCAATCACTACCCTTAATGTAAGTTTTAGAATATTTGTAAATAACGAAAAACTGCAAACAGTGGGACTCGCTAAATAATACGAGTCGCCATACTAATTATACCTGTGTGTAAAAATATTTTTACCTATCTAACTTTATTCAAATTTAACTGCTTTACATCAAGTTCTGAACACCGGAGAAGGGCAAAACCGTGACAGTTGAACCTGATTGCCAGCGCCACCATATTATTGTTTTATTTATTTATTTATTTTTTTTGATTGCTCAAATTTCCCAAACATTTCAAAGTTATAAGTTCGTGAAAGGATTAAGAGACTTTTGCCCAAAAATTTAAGCAAATAGTTATTTAATATAATTCGATTTTCTTCAATAGCATAAATATGCTATAGAAACCAGTTATACTAGTTTTACCCATTAACGCTTACAGCTTCACAGTATACTAGTTTAGTAAGTTTAATATTTGATAAGAATTTCTTTAAAATTGTTTGTGGAGAAATAGATAGAAATCTTTTAAAATATGGATGCTACGTTCCCCTTAAGGTACCTTTGAAACATTTTTCTATTTGTTCCTTTTTCTGTTTTTTATAAGAACTTCAAAAATTGAGTAAAAGTTTCATAAATCTTTGTAGGAAATCTTTAGAGGAAACATGAGAAAACGGTTTAAGAAGTTTACTTCTAAGTTCTAAAGTAATAAAGCAATAAATATTATTAAAAATCTTTGACAAACTACAAAGCTATATGGGATAAGAGACTTATACTACTTTTAACAAAATTGAACAATGCTTTATACGAATCGTGACTAACTGTTAGAAAAAGTAATAAACAGTTTTTCCGAAGAAATAGATTAAACCTTTCAGTTTTTAGCTAGAAGAAACGTGTTTTTGACACATAGAAATCTCACAAAAATAACGATCCTAAATATGTACTATATTAAACTGCAATTTCAAAAGAAATGTTTTACTAAAAAAACAAAAAACAATGTTATAAATTTTAGAGTATTTTACTTATACCTATTTTGTAAGACGCTTTTAACAGTAGGTTTATTAGTGTTTATTTTAAATTTTCATCAAGATTAATCTGATTTATTTTGCAGTTCTGTTTCTTAGTACCAAAATAGTAAAATAAAAATTATCTGAACCTGCATTAATTTTCGGTTTAAATACAATAATCTCTTTTTAAAGAATTGTTATTAAATTTTATGTGATTCCCATTATTCTTTCAGTTTTACAGGAAGCATTAAGCAATGCTTACTAGCAATTTTTACTACTTGCTACTTATCTGTAATTCATTAATACACTTTTATTCTGAAAATTGTAAAACAAAAAATTGCTGAAAAACGTAACTAATTTTATAAGCAAATAAAAAGATACAGATTAATTTTGTACTTACTAGAGAATATTTGTTTTAATATTTTTAGTTTACGTTTACGAATTGGTCCCTTTTTGTGCTGTTTCTCCTAGAATTGTATCGATATATTTTGCTTGGCTGCATTAATATAATATTAAGAAAAAAAACTATTTGGATATATTCGTGTGATTTGATAACACGATTATATATTTTCGTTGTCCATTTTCCTAATTTTTAGTTATTTGTTTTTATTTTTGCATCAGTCCTCACTTATGCTTCTGAGTAATTCTGATGCTTCAGCAAAATAATACTTTAAAACAATGAACTAAAAAAATAAAGAGCTAAGTAGTATGATGTCAACTATTTTGAAACTAAGCCAAAACCACAGGAATCTAAAGCATGCATGTTTGCTTATTACCAAACATATATTCTTCACTTTTCTTCAATTCTTTTACTGTCAAAACACATTTGGCACCTGAACTAATTTTTTCAAACACTTTTCTTTGAATTTACTGATGCGGTGTCCTTTTTTTAGAGACAATTTATCAATCAGGAGAAAGTTGCAGAATTTAGTACATGGCTTTAACATAAGATTAAAATGTGTCGTCAGAAACAAAAAGAAAAGGCTTTATCGTTAAAAGTGTTCGATAAAATTAAAAAAGGAAGATTAATTTTCAATAAAATGCTCTGAAAAATGTCTAAACTGTTTTCAATATTTTTATTGCTAATTATAAATGACACATTGTTTTAAAGTTGCTAGAACTTGTTATTTGATTACCTTAATGTCACTCCGAAGTTTCCAATTTTGATATGTATCTCTTTTTCTTTCGATTCAAGAGATAGATTCAATGTTTCTTGAGCACAAAAAAAAAACAACAACTTATTTTGCTTCATAGCTGAAAAGGAAGAAGGTTTAATTGTTTTTTACTGTTTAAAACACGTTGTTTCTCGTCAGGATGATAACACATGAATGATGATAATTCATCAACACGTTAAAAGAAAGGAAAATTTCTAGAGAAACAATTAAGGGGAAAAATTTCAGGGGTTAGGACAATAGAGACCAGAGGAATCGTCTCTATCAAATATTTTTCTGCGAGGAATACAAGACTAGAACATAACTAAGACCATTTTATGAAAAAGCAAATTGCTAGGTTGTTTCCCAGATGGTGTTGTGTGGAACCTTATAGTTCCGTAGAAGAGTTAAAGAGGTTCCATTAAGTTAGAAAGGTTACTTTACATAACCAGTGATGAGTTTTGAAACTTCCGATTCTATTTAAATACAACCTATAATTCATAATTTGTTTAACATTTTTGTCGCTTTATGAAATTATTTCAAGTAAAATGCCAATGAAATAAAAATGGCATTTTTTAAAAGAAAATATTGTTTTTCTAATAAAAATGAATTTAACAAAGGAAAAGAAGAATATCGAAATAAACCATAATTTGAATTATTTTATTCCTTTTCTGCCTTTGTATTTTTATAT
>NC_092204.1:68159807-68172876 GCF_043381705.1 Parasteatoda tepidariorum | reverse complement strand
TATATATATATATATATAAATAAATCCAGCTTCTTTTTGTATTTTTGTTAAGATAGACTAAACATTTCCAACAGCAAAATTAATATTTCTGTTTTGAATTATATTACATGCAAATCTTTTTTATTACACTTGTAAACGGCTAAAATTGTATGGTTGAAATCATGAAAATACAGTTTTGATCAGTATTTTCATAAATGTTTGTGTAAAAAAATATATAATTGGTCACATCTCCGGTGTTTCTTAGTCTGATCGAACTTAACAGGCTCATAAAATTAATTTCGTATTAAATGTTTACATCTTATGCATTTGTAAATAGGTATTCACATTTAATTAATTGTTAAAGACGAGTTTTAGTCTAACTCTTCGTTAGGAAAGTCATTTACATAACAATTTAATATTTGGAAAATAACTCGAATATTGTCTCAATCCTTAAAGAAAAATTTTTCTCAATATTTTTTATTTTATGAATAAAAGAACAATTTCGTGTCAAATATGCTTTATTAATGACTCGATAAAGATATGTAAACACATGAAATATTTTAATACATTAAAGTCAAGCTAAAACGTAAAAAGACAGGCAAAATTATAAGTAAAGTAAACATGTTCAAACACACTATTCATTATCTCCAACACAAAGGATTGAATAACATTTTTCTAAGGCAAACAAAGTAAAACATGCATAACGAAGCTAAAAAATAAGCAAAGTTATATCTATTTACTCAATTTAGTTTTATAAAAAAAATTACAAGGCGCAAAAATTAATCAGTTTATGTTATATTTTCTACTAGAGTGAATTTAAGAGGACTTTCATAAATTAAGAAAATGTTTTTGAATTTCAACGTACTCCTGTTTAGGCAGCTCGTTGTAAATATTTATTTAATCGATATGCTAAGAGAATAAATATTTTCCGTTAGTACTAATTTTGCATAAACCTTATAATGAGCGTTTACTGACATTTTTGCTACTTTCGTAAGTAATTGATTTTCGTAAGTAATTGAGTAACTCACACTCACAACTCTCACTTTTGACGATTCAGCAACCCTTGAGCTGTATTTCGTTAATCTTGAGAATCATTTTGTCACAAAGTCACGTGATTTGCGGCAAATGTGAATTCGCAAATACATGAAGAAAATGTTTCCTCAATTCGGAACTTTCGCAGTGCATTTTGGGAGATTGTTACCTAGAATGACGAAACTGGAACGAAGACTAGATGGTCGAAACTAGGATGAACATAACCGACTGGCTTTTATGGTGGTCAAGGAGTGAGCCCCATACCAGGAAGATCCTGGGTTCAAATCCCGCTATGGGCATGGCTGTAATTTATCTTTCTGCTTCATCTGCCCTTCTTGCGTCATCGGGTTGACGTGGAACCACCTATATCATGCCCATGGAAAAGTGAAAAACAATACCCCCGTCAGATATCATGAATAATTAATAGTTTTTTTGATAAATAGAATTAGGAAAGAATAGAATGATATATAGTGCAATAAACGCGTGTTCAAGATGAGTAATAATTTGCTATATATTTTATGAAATAGAAATTACATTTTATGAAATAAATTTAAATCTATCAGAAATATGATATGAATGATTCATAAAAATGTCTTAATTTGCACTTCATGAAACTTTGATTTTCGTCGTCTGTTTAAAGAACTAACGTTGTAATAAATACTAAAAGTACACGATCAAAACGTTTAAAAAATAATTGAAATTAAAACCGATATGAACAAAAAATGTTTAAAATTCTTGGAAATATTAAAGGAGAACTTCTAAGTTTCAAAAAGCTTGCTAAATTGTTAAGACCAGGATTCCATTTTCAGATGGTTTGAATCTTTCAATATTTTTTTTTCAGAAACAAAAAGCTTATTCATTAATTGTATGACTGCCATAAGAATTATTTGCGGGTGTCTATCGAAGAACATTTGTCTTGAGGACGAGTTCCGAATGAATAATTAGCTCACGGTTAGGGTAGATTACTTCTCTAAATAAGCATGGATAATTTTTTTTTACTCATTGGCGAAATTGCCAAACATTTATGCTTAAAAATTATGTTATACTTATTTTACCTCAATTTAGCCATTCTCGTATCTGTCCTGAATCTTTAAATCATTTTTATGAATTGTTTATATTCCATTTTTATAATATTTTTTATTTCCTTTAAATTTCGTCATTTAAATTTTTAAAACTTTTTCGATATTTTAAGTTCATTAAGTTCATTATACTTGTAATTGAGTAACTCACACTCACAACTCTCACTTTTGACGATTCAGCAATCCTTTAGCTGTATTTCTTTAATCTTGAGAATCATTTTGTCACTAAGTCACGTGATTTGCGGCAAATGTGAATTCTCAAATACATGAAGAAAATGTTTCCTCAATTTGGAACTTTCGCAGTGCATTTTGGAAGATTGTTACCCAGAATGACGAAACTAGAACGAAAACTAGATGGTACACCTATCACCTATCTCACCATTTTTCTTTACTGATAATATTAACAATTGTATAAAAAGATAGATATCTCAAGGAGGAAGCGAAACAACCGGCTCTTGTAAATTAAAAGTTTAAAATAATAAAATTCAGATAATTTGATAAAAAAGTTTGATAATGGAGGGCAAAAAATCTAACACCGATTACCTTAAATGGAAAGTTATTTATTTAAGAAATAAAACTGCTCCATCACTACTACTTTCATCAAAAAATAAGTCTTTTTTACACCTTATCAGGGGAATAAATCTAATTTACATAAAAAAAATTAGCAATTTGAATTATAGCTACATTTTTAATAATATCTTTACACTTCAAATACCTATAACTATGCACAATATTTTATTTCTCTACATCGTGTGAAATAGACTATGAATTTCTTTATTACCAATTTAGCAACAAAAAGAGAAAAACAAAAAAATCTTTATTTTAGGCGTAGTTTCTTCCAATTCTGCGTGCAAACGAACTGCATTTGCATGAAATAAATATCAAACACTAAAATAGGAAAAAGATTTAGTGACAAATTGTCTAAATTTAACATATAAAAACGATTTCTTTCTTCTTAAAAATGAGGTTAATGCTTGTGAAATATGGTTATCGGTCATAAATGCACCGTGATAATGTCTTAATGTGTATATTTATGACATCCTATATTCAAAGCAGTTTGCATTAATTCAAATAAAAACTAGACACATTGAATAATGGGTAAAAATATTATTTTTTAAAAGAAGAATGTGATTAAAAGTTTGGACTAATACTAATATTGCTTAAACTATTTTACACTTTTATACTTATGTACTTTTTCCTTTATGTTAAAGGGAATGGTAGTATTGTTGCCAAATTATAAAGCCTATATTTCAATTCAATGTCTTTATTACATCTTAAAGTTAATTAAATATCTCAACATAAATTATTTTTTAAATTGTGATTGACATATTTAATAAGACAAATTATAACTGAATAAACGTCCGTATATAAAAAATTTCAGACTTATTTACGCTATATATATAAAGTCTTTAAATTGATTTTGTTTCTGCTACACTTAAGGATACATTTCCAGCAAATTTGTATAGTTGTGTAGTTTGGGCGAAAACAGTTAAAAACCTTGAACACTGTGCGAAATTTTATTTTCTTGCTACTTTACACGCCAAATATTCATGACACATATGTTTATCTGTTTAGGTACCACTCATTGATATGTATCCAATGATATGTATCCTTTTCGAGGATTTTTGAATGATTTGAGTATTTTTGCCTAAATAGTTAGCGTGACGTACTAGATCATAAAATAACTATGAGTGTCATGATTTACTCATTTCTCAAAAAGTATCGCCGATTGTAAATCGCTTTGTTTTTTGTTCTTTTTTTTAGAAATTTGGAAGATACACTTTGAAACCAAGCAAAACTAAGAGAAAAAATCCTTTTTCGGAAAAATAAAAAATCATGCGCTTAATAGTTTTCAGAAAGAATATTATATCCAGAAAATTTAAAAAAAATCATAAACGCCAAGTATCCAAATCTGCATGACTTACCCAATTTAAAAAAAAGAAAAAAATACTGATTCTGTATAAATCAATTCTATTTTAATCTTCGATTTTAGAACCCCATTTTTCCCCTGACTTTAATAGTTTTTTGAAATTCTGTCATCCATTATCGCGAATATCTGCTTGCAGATACCAATTTATTCTCAAAGCTATTAAAATTCGCAAAAATTCGAAGCTACTCTAAAATAGTCATTTATTTTATAATTTGTTCTTTATTGTTTAATGAATTTACGTACTAGGTAATTTTTTCACGAAAAAAACTCCTCAGTTTTTACTGTTGTTTTCGGCAGAAGCAAAGTTTAAAGTACCTTTTATAAAGAATGGCATGAAATGAAACAATTTATCTAAAATGTAGAAGTTCCATAGAGCAACTCCTTTCAGATAATATTTTAACGTTCATTGTAGCACTCAAAATAAGCAAATTTGCTTGGAAAAAAACGTGCTTTATTATGTGGACATATATTGGACATACAGTCTCCAACATATTTGCCCTGCGAATATATTTTGAGATAGTTAGTTTTTATTTCAGTTATTCTTTAAAATGATACCATAATCTGATGATGCTTCTAAAATGTAAACATTTATGATGGGTGCAGAAATTCCAATTTGAAGTCACTGCCCAAATTTCAAAACGATAGCATAAACGGTTCTGGAGTTATAAGAGAGACTCAAGCAACTAAATTTATCGTTGTAATATTATTTAGTATGGTCATAAATAAAATTTGATAAGGTTCTTGCCTACTGCTAATAAAATTTAGTCGTGCCGCAGTTTATTTAAAACTGAGTTAGCATTTAAAATGCAAAGATTTCAACTTTTCTGTTAGAGGCTAGGATTTGAGCAATATACTTACAAGCACCAGTTTTAAATTTTCTGTAGATCTTTTCTATAAAGAAAATATGATTATTGAAGACTAATGGGGTAAAACAGTTTATAATTTTGATGAATGATGATTCTTTAATAGGGTATTTATTTTTTGGCAATAAAGACCCATTATAAAGAGACTCTTAGGGCAATTATTCTTCATTTAGAAATATCGCATTTAGCGTAAAGAATGTGTCTTGATGAAGACCTTAAAGTCTCCCCATCAAAAGTTTTCCATTTTATTATATATATATATTCCTAAAATTTGCAAAGTATCTATCAGGAAATAGTTCTAATAGCAATATTGGTGTAAACATTGACAGGTTTGGAAAATGAATAGGTTATAAGTCCGCCGNGTTTTCCATTTTATTATATATATATAATATCCCCAAAATGCAATGGATGATGATCCAATCATTACTTTTACAGAAAAGGGCATAAACCCTTCCTCCCCATTGGTCTTCATTTGTGAATATTGTGTCTTCATTTGTAATAATTCATTTGTGAACATATTATTGATAATTCCTGAAATTTGCAAAGTATCTATCAGGAAATAGTTCTAATAGCAATATTGGTGTAAACATTGACAGATTTGTAAAATGAATAGGTTATAAGTCCGCCGCTATTACTCATATTAGAATACAGAAAAATTATGTTTGTTGCAAGCATCCATACATTTTATCGTTGTAACTATCTTAGTTCTAGTCTATTAAAAAGAAACCATTATTTATTTTAAAACTCCGTTCTCTTTGATGGTGAAACAAAATTAAATTTCGTAGAGACAGACAAAATGATGCCCTGCATATTGATTTTACTTAAAAAATTATTTGAAGATATCTTCCCGGAACAGAAAATCATTATACATAACATAATTAAATAACGCATCTTGATAAAGTATTTTAAGATACGAGTAGAAACACAAAATACTTTATAATACCATATTGTATAGAATTTATAGAAAAGAAAAATCACAAAAATTTATACAGTATAGATTTCTTTAAGAAAGAATAGGATAGATTTCTTTTTCATTCTATGTTCTTTTGCATAAAATTGATTTTCACGATCCAATACTTCAAAAAAGTTGTCTGATGATAAAAGTTAGCACACACGCCCTACCAATACAAAAGATAGCAACAATGTATGGAGGAAAAAAAAGAACTTGAGGTAGAACACATTTTATTCTTATTTTGTCAAAAAGGTATCAGCTGCCATGCAACCTCGAGATAAAAGAGAATCAGATATGAATAAAATAAAAAATTACTTTACTATTTACTACCATATTGTTTATTTAGAATGGCAGTGAAAAGAGTGACAGTTAAGATTTTATTCGAGTGAGAAATAACGTGTAGTAATCTAAGTATTTATCTAATATATTCTACACAAATTACATATTTCCTTTTAAGATTTTTTCTCTAAATCCATAAACGTATAGAAAAATTTTTCGCTAAAAAATAATTCAAATTCCATAACTAGCAACATTTTTACTTTCAATGTAACCAAATAATTAACTTAATATTCCTTATAAGTATTAATCAGCTCATATTCGTAAGATAGAGTGTATAAAAAGGCATCTTATTTTCAAAACATGAAAATGGCAGAGCTTGTTGTTCTAATTTATTCAGTGTTACACTACAGAATCAGCTTAACTACAAGTTAGACGTAGATTTATCGTTTGCTTTTATTATATTTAAATGCATTAAGAGAATTCCCTGAAATCATTTGGTTTTTTCTTTTATTTTAACTCCATTGTTATTATTCATTTACTTTCCTTTATTTATTAATTAGTTATTAATTTCGTTTTATTTTAATTCCAAGCTTACTGAGCACTACTATCATTTACTACTGTTTACTGTCATTTTTTCTGAGCAGAGAAAAATATATTACGATTTGACGCGCACAATTGGAAATTTGCATTTAAAGAAGAAGATCACGAATACCCACACATGTGACCGATGACGTCAGCACCCACTGAGTGTTTATTAGCATAATGGCGTGTTAAAGTTGAACGAAGTTTCTTTACATAAGTTAGAATGTTATCTAACGGGAAGTTAATTAAATACAGCACCTTATCGTATATCAAATTTGTTAAAATACACTGTCTCGTCTACATCTTTTACTTAATTTAGGTTTATTATCTGTTTATGTATTTTATTGCAACCATGATATATATAATTTTTACCTGGCAACTTCGGTGCATAATTAGTTTGTTTAAGTTCCACATGGTTTCGTGCCTGTCTTTGTGTTAAGTATGAAATATACAATAAAAGGATAGAAATCCTTGTGAAAGAATATAGAATGTGTCTATTAAGAGAATTGATACTTGTCGGGCTTGGCTCACTCGAAATAGAATAGAAAACACTTTTGCTAACGTAAATAAAAGCCACATTTCAGCAACCAATCAGGATCAAGATACCTCGGCTTATTATTCATTTGTGATTCCTAATGGCATATTGTGGGCTTCATTATTAACATAGTTTTTAAAAGTCATCACTGAAAGCTTCTAAAATTCACTGACGCAATACAATGTGATGTAATACACATTGCTTGTGTAAACTTATTAATAAATTAAGGGAAATATAATTCGTATCGGAAAATGTTCTTAATTAAAATAAAAAAATGAAACGAAAAAAAAATTAATCTGAAGAAAAGTCATCAATACTGACAATTATAATTAATCTTTAAAACACGTTAAAACGCTGCGAAACCATATTCTTAACAATTTAAGCTTCGTATTGTATTTTTTTTTTACATTGGTTTTTCTACATCATTTGTCAAATGATGTATGCAATAAAAGGCTTGTATTGTACAAAGGAATGCTTGCAAGTGGATATAGAGAAAATGCATAAGTGTATGGCACAATTTTATCACAAGATGCTTTATAACTCTACTTTTTTGGTTGATTAGACATTTGGGACGGTTATTAGGAAAGCTCAGTGGGCTGTCTTATCTTTGATGCATTTTGAAGCTATTGGCTTTTCGCCAAGCCACTATATAAAGCAGTGACAAAGTAATTTACACATTTTATCTACGAAAAGTATGAGCTTTGATAAAATTTCTCATAAATCAAACAGAGTGTGCAGCAAAAAAGGAATAAAGATCTATCTTTGATATATTCCTCCACATTTGTCCCAGTGAGAATGAAAAAGTTTGGAAAAGTTTCTCAGCAAATGGCTATAGGAAATTACTTTTTTTTAAGTTCTCAAAATATATCGAAATTTCCAATTTCAATGTAAAATAACTGTAATGATGATGGTTGGTCTGTCTCTGGTTCTTTTTACACACCTAAACTGTAAAAAAAAGTTAAATTTAGAAAATGCTCTCTATATAAGAGAAACCGAGTGTTTTGTTATAAAGAAAGTATTATTGAAAATCGTATTAAAAATCCCTATTAAAGGAATGATTGAATTCGGATGAATGGTTTTTGAGACTTGAGGTGTATGATTTTCTTCCACCTATTTTAAGGCTTGATTAATTTTACAATTCTTGCCAAAAATGCAGTCTTAGAAACCTACACATGAAGATTCGAAACTACCAACTTAAGCCGGGAAAAAAATATATCAATAAAAACGTTCTGATTCGTTATGTAAATCAATCAAAATAAAAATAGACTTTTTGACTTATTCTAGCTTCCTCTAACAAACAAACAGGTTTTTATGGATGTACTGTAGGTGACCTCGATAAGGGATTTTTTTTAAAATTTAAAATATCACATAAATATTAGTATGGTTCCTTAAGTTAGATTTTATGATTTTCTATTTATGATTTTATTTTAAATATTTTATTTGTATCAATGATTCTAAAAATATATTTTACAAGACTTATTCGAAATTTTGCGCATAAATAAGCACTGAACTTTTTGACAAACCTGGTTTTTATTTGTTTTTGTGTTGAAAACGCTGGTCTTAACATGATTTATATGTTTTGTTGCACTTGTTTAAATCAAAAATTATATTTTTGACTCAATTTAGAAAATTTAATAAAAGTTCAAAAAACAGTATTCTAACTATTACTGAATTAAATTTTCATGCAACGCCTGATATTAGAATTTTATCCTTTACTAAATCGAACTCGAATTCAAACAAGGAAAAAGAAAGATATCTTTAGAAGAAAATAATCCCAAAGGACGTGTCTTTCTTGTGAGACTGCAAGTGGAGTTGAAATGTTTGCACTATCTTTGCTGTCAGTTGAGTGTAAGAAAACAGAAAGGTCACACCCATTTTATTGATCTTGCACAAGCCTCACACTAAAGTAACATATTCTGTATCAAGTATTCGAATAGCATATATCATATTCGAAAACCACTATACTATGCTATTAAACAATTATCTGCTTTATAATTAATGAGTTCGTAGTTAATATTGTAATATATATATATANACACGTCCTTATTCAAAACGATTTGTGTTTGTTTCTTCTACTAAAATGAGCACAACTTTTTTTGTAATACAGATATGTTGATTCTGTTTTTGTTATTAAATTTTACATTAAATTACCTTCAATTTGATATTTAAACGTTTGAATTTAAGTGAAAATCAATATATTCCACAAGCTGCAAGTTGAAAAACATGAAACTTACAAAAAATGTCCACACTTTTGGCCACCACTGTATATATATATATATATATATATAAATATAAATATAGCACTAAGATATAAGGAATTTTAGATATTTATAATACTACACATACTTCCTTTTCACAAAATTAAATAAATATATACCATTTTTTTCAGTTGAAAAATTCATGAATAGCAGAATATGGTAAAATGTGGCTCAATGAGAACACTAAAAAGCTCGGTAATTTTTACAGAAGTGATTTGGTAATGATTTTAGTAAACTTAATAATAGAATCGGGTCTTATAATGAGTGACAAAAATTTGGTAATTTTGTCGTCATACATTTGAGCATTTCACAAAAACAATTCATTTACTTTGCTGTGTTTTTGCTGAATGCGTTGTAATAAAAACTGTACTTTCAAAAACCAAATTTTTCGATAAACCGTTAAAATCAGGACGGAAACCTTTACCAAATGAATGTTTAGAATACCGTATGTTTTGGTTTTTACTAACCAAAATTATGTTGTTTTTTTTAGCCAGGTACGCCATTATCATCAAGATATGCCATTATCATACAATGCAGTAATTTTCTAGAATTTGTTTCGCCGTGTACAGTTAACTTCATTCCGCACATTTTTTACCTTACTGTGTCTAAGGTTTACATGTAAAACTGAGTTTTTGAGTTCTTGTAGTGTTTTTTCCATGGTTGGTACACGAACAGAGTGATAGTGAATGCGAGTGATGGGGACTTATTCCTAATCATATGACCACCAAGTTCCCCCTATCTGACGCCCTGAGATTTTCTCACGGGTTAAAACAGTAAAACTTTAAAGTACAGCTGCAGTAAAGGAAACAGTTAAGAATGTCTTAAGCTGCAAAACGTGTGGAAAGACCTTATATATTAGTTTGCAATTATATACAGATAACTACAAGAGAAATTTTCGAGTAACAAATTGGTAACGCATCGAATATCTGTCGCTTAAAAAATCTTGGTATATTTTCAGTCTGTTATAGCAAATGTTTTTACTATTAGTCATTGAAGAAAGGATAATTTAATTTGGTATCTGCAACTTGAGAGGAAGAAGGCCACACTGAAATAAGCTGGTTACATGTTAAACCCTTATCAGTGCAAAAACAGGATATAGTGTTAGTTTTACAACAATTAGGCTTGGTTTATTATCACGCCCAACCAATTTTCGTACAAAATTTCATTGGGTAACTGCAAGAGTTAGTGCCAAACCTGATCGAATGCTAAATCGTGGTATAAGCAAAACTTCGACGATTTATCAGCGACTCAGGTTCGATAACCGTGCGTGACGTATCTTGAAGTTACCCAATTGTGAAATTTCCATGCAAGAAATTTAATATTTGAAATTTTAAGGCCCTAATAATTTCTTAAAATGATAAAAGAAATTTAAAAACTTTTTGAACTTTTTCAAACCACTTGATGTGCATATAAAACTTTTGAAAATTCTGCTGAAATGTAAGCGATGACAATTACCATAGAAGTGGAATGGAGAAATAAACTTACTATGTGCGTAACTGGAATATTACGATAATAATGCAGCAGGAACATGATGCCACCATAAGACCAAATTATTGAGACCGAAACACCAATATATGGGGAATGGATGTTTGCTCATACAATTAACTGCACGAGGGGGACTGAATCTAAATAAATCAAAATAAAATTTGAAACTAAATCGTCCTAAAAAAGAGTAAATTAGGCAAAAGAAATTTATTTTAGAAAAATTATGTTACAGTTAGAATTACATAATTTTTATTTCGTTACATAATTTAGTTACATAATTTCGGAAAAATTATATTCTAAAAAGCAGCAGTTCTTAGTAATTATCAAATGCAATCTCTGTAAATTTACTCTAGCTTCATCTATTATAAGTCACTATTTCCTTGCATCTATTGACTTTCAAATGTTTTTTCCCCCGCTTTTCCAGTTTTCCGCATTGCCCGCTTTTCTTCATTTTCACTTATCCGCATTCTCCACTTTAGGTATTGTCCAACCACCTCAAACGTGGCCTCCTCTCCCTATGTTCCTCTCTGGCCTACGAAATGTTATTTTCTACATAGGTTTTCATCTCCTTGTTTTCATATGTGACCAAGCCACCTTAATTGATAGGTTTTAATGCCCTTTCACTATATCTAACTTTTTGTTACAATGTGCTTACAATAAAAAATTAAAAATCTGAAAATTGAAATATCTGGCTATAATAATTATAAAGAAGTATTTCTTATATTTACTTATTTTACATTTTATTTTAACTACTTTCATTATATTAATATTTGAGGTTTTGAACATATTCTTAGAAACAACGTATAAAATTCTAACATTATAAAAAAATTCTTCATTATTACATTTCATTATGAAAATATCTAGCAGTTATTATATAAATGATTATATATAAGTGATTATATATCAATGAGAAGAACTTAATGAAACAACTAAAAACATTTAGGTAAAGTTTTTCTTTATGGAATAAACAAAAATATACGATATTATTTATTTAAAGATAAGGATTAACTTAAAATCTAATTAACAATTTAACAGGATTTGAATTCAAGAATGTCTTATTTCTCAATGTTAATCTCTTTTCTTTTACTCCTTGTTATCTTTAACTGCAAGTATCACTCATCTTATCAGTGCAAAGCAAAAGAAAATAATTGCATCTTGTGTTTATTTATTTTAGTCTTGTAAACAGCTTATTTCGTTGAGTATTTCGAGTTATGAGTTCATTCACATCTGTTTCAGCTATTATTTTTCAGGCTATTTTAAAACATTGCCTGGAATCTTTAATCATGAAATTAAAAAAAATAGTTTTTGAAAAAATGAATGCTATGGGTTTCAAAAAAAATTTTTTTTGTCAATTCAAAAAGAAAATCATTCTTGAAAAACAATCTGCTAGAAATACTATAGGTTGATGATAAAAAGGAAACTTAAGAATATCAATTTTTTTACGATATTCGCTTTATGATTAATTTTATGTTACATTAATTTAATTCCAAAACCGAACGACTTGAATGTTGTTCAAAAAGAAAAAAAAATTACTAAATTAAATTTATTAAATAATTATATAATAAAACACGTTTAACGTATTGTAAGTAATATAACACTTTAATATAACATTGATGGAAAAAATTTGGATTTAAAATAATGCAAAAGAAATTCGTAAGAGAATGGCAATTACATGAAATTAAAAACTTAATTTCTGTTTGAAAATGGTAAAGGTCAGTTGGACTATAAAACATACTTAACTTTAAATTTTTAAACGTAAATTTAATTTTTTAAGGAGTTAAACACTTAGATTTCTCCATTTTTTTAAGATAATGAAACTGTATTGTGCTCAAAAAAGTAACCACTTTAATGATCCTAATGATTGAAATTAAACGTACTTAGATGCTTGATTCGACGGTCTAGAAAAATAGGCTAAAATATTTCTGCAGGTGATACTTTAAGTAAACAAATCACATACAAAAACGTATTTTTTTCTGAATATACATGTCTTTTGTGCGGCTGGTCACAATTAATTCTTGAGTCTCCCTCAAAATATGGACAGTAGTCGCTTTGCTCACATTGCGGCTACCATATATATATATATATATATATATGT
>NC_092204.1:68117819-68158162 GCF_043381705.1 Parasteatoda tepidariorum | reverse complement strand
TATATATATATATATATATATATATATATACAACATGCAGCATTTTTAAACAAATAATTTATTTTTATTACAAATCATAATTCTGATATTGTTGTTATTTATTATATTTTAAAGAGATCATTCTCTATAAAATACCGAAATTCTCCAACTTTCCAAAAAGAATTTGTATGTTTTAATAAGATAATTCAATTACAAAACACAAATCACTTAGCCTTTTCAGTCTTAATTGAAATAAATATGCGACATTTCAAGACCATTTCTTATTGCTATTAGTTCCCAATTCCCTATTGTGTCAGCAAAGTTAAATAGTTTATTCAACATGGAAGCCTACTGTTGACATGTTTATTTACAGTTGGTGAAAGACTTTAGCAAAACATAAAAGATCTTGATTTGTTGAATAATAGGAATTGTCTAGCATAGAAAAACAAACTCTCATTTATCATTTCCTTCCTTTTAAAGAATCAAAATGACGATTATATTGTTAGTCGGGATTTGTATTAAAGCTTTGATTTTTCAAGGGATGCATAAAGACTATTTACACAGAGAATTTTCATAAATAAATTTAAACTGTATTTTTATTGTAACTTGTATAATTTTAATAGAAACTTTTCGCATATTCAAGCAAAATATCCTCCAAACTTGTTCACAGTTTTCTAATTTGAACCATATTATTGTATACTGTTGCATAGCTGATAACTCTTCCGGTTTTCCCGGAAGATTTTATTTTCATATTTAAAGTGCTAGCGAAATTCATGCTATTTCACTAAACTTTTTGAATTATAATAATAATTTTACATCAGTTTGACCACCATTGCATATAAATAATTACAACAAATATATAAAAGCATATTATTCCTTATGATAGCGAATTTCAACCTGATTAAAATATAAATATATTTTTGAGGAAGATAGTATTTCGGTAATTGTTTTACTACCACTTAGAAAATCCATTCTCGAAAAGAGTGAATGTTAGCAGGTGTGCTGTTGGAATTTTCATTTTAAAATTATGGTAAAATAACCGGCAGCAGTCTGTCCATCTGATTAACCATAAAGTTTACGGTAAAGAACATTTTTTTTTACCTATACTTTTTTGGAAACATTTACAACTAGTATGGTTATAAAACCATGAATACAAAAGTATAAAATATAATTTTAAGTTTACGTAGGAATAAGAAGAAATTTAACTAGGCATTGGAGCTAAGCTTTTTCATTAGGTAATGGTAATTAGAGAAAGCAGGACACAAATTGGGAAATGTAAGACACTGAAAACTTATCATGTGTTGAAGGTAATAGAGTAATAGAGGTAATAATGATAATAGAGAAAATATTGTGGTATCAACACTGGGACTCGAACCCATCACTTTCTGTCCGCCATTAGATTAACAGATTAGCCCTCTCGACTATATTTACTTAACTGGAAGGAACTAAGTGGCTACGTTAGGTATGCCTGGTAGGTGAGATGGAATTCTGGTTGCTTAATCGAATTATATAAAAGCAAATAATAAACGGTTTTTCTCACAGTTAACAGTTTGATTACCGTTTTATTTGTAGTTATTTGATTGTTTTGCTTGAATATGGTAAAATAATAATTAAATAAACTGTTACTTAGCTATTTTTTCTCAGAAATTCTTAGCAGTACTCTATAAAATTTGGAGCGTATTTAAGCAAAATATCTTTCAAATTTGATTCTGTATAGTTTCTAATTTGAACTATATTATGGTATATTTTTCTTGACATGATTGCGGTATTATGGTTCCACTTGAAAAGGAAAACGGTTCAGTGTTACACATCATTTAGATTGCAGCATATTTGCATTGTATTTTCCTCCTAGAACCAATTTTTCTGAAAGTGCAAACGAGAAAATATACATAAGTTAAAAACTATAAGTCATTTTTAAACATTTTTTTTTAATTTCTTATAATACCAGAAAGTATTAAACTAACAGGATGAAAAGAAATCAAAGCATAATTGTACGTTTACTGCTATATTTTAATGTTTTATGTTTTTTATCATTTAAGTAATCTAGTCATTGTTAATATATATTTAAGTCAATATTGTTATGTTATTCTCAGAATAAGAAATATAATAAGTTTAAAAACTTACAGTAAATGTTTTTTTATTTCCAATGAGCTGCACAATCAGTCTTGCCAACCTAGTGCGTTCTCCAGAAGTGGTATCCACTCTCTCAGGACCACCACAAAGGGTGAGATCCCGTTGGCCATGTTAATTTGGACGTCTAGTTTCTGCCACACTAGATGACAGCACCGACACTCTATTTGGATGCTAAAGTGCACTAGGAATTTAATTTTGCCGGAAATGCCAATAATGTATGTTTTATGTATGTTATGGTAATTTTTTTTTTATTTAAAAAAATGACAGTACATAGGGGTCATATGTAGTGTTAAATAAGGTATCGTAAATAAATAGCATCTTGATCGGTAATAGGATATCGTATGTAGCATCATGGGTGGTTCATAGGGTATAGTTTATTATATCTTGAACGGTATATAGGGGTCATATGTAAAGGTAAAGCAGTATATAGGGTATCGTATATAATATCTTTAGTGAAGTATAGAGATCATAAGTGGCGGTATATAAGGTCTTTAGCAGTATCCTATATAGGATCTTGAATTATATATCGACACCATGTATAGTATCTTGAATGATATCTGGGGGGAAGTTTGTAGTATCTTGAGCGGAATATAGGGATATATGTAGCGATATATACAGTATCGTATATAGTACCTTGCGTGGCAAATATGGTATCGTATATTCTATAATATACTGCGCAGTATATGGGTATGTCATACAAAGTTCAAGGGGTCATACGCAGGCAAGATTCTTTAATAATAACCATTTTTTACGAATGAATAATGTTTGGTACCTTTTCTTGGCTTTTGTTAGGATCCTTTGTTAGGATCCTTTCGACTAGACAGTTTAATACAAATATCATCAAAAATATCTTAATCGTTTTTATATGCATTTTTGATGTTAATTTATAATACAACAGTTTGATTTGTGTCATACATATTCAAAGAATTCTATTCCAAAGTGAAAAATATTTTACAACCGTGGAACCAAAAGGAACTTGTGGTAAGATGGAATGTTTTTTTTTTCGGGGTTCGTTTTATCTCTATTCTTAAAATGCGAAGATATTGTGTGAGGCTTTTTTTCCTCACTTTTCAAATGAAGAATAACAGCACATTTGCTTTTGATGCATTTTCACCGCTCTATATAAAAAGGAAACGAGAATGAAATTCAGTAGAAAACACATTACTCACTTTAGAAGAAAAAGAGCAGTTTTAGTTCTTAGAAAATTTCGTGACCTAAACTCCTACTTTTTTTTTTCTAAAGAAGGATAAAGTAAGGATTTACGAACTCTAAACGGAATTTTTTTTTTATTTTAGCACAAATTTTACTATTAAACTAAAATCGTTTTGAATGCAGTTATTCAGTTCAGTTTAGGTACAAATGATATTTTATATATACGTTCAAAAGTGTATCGAAGCAATTTATCGTAAAAATACTGATTTAATAGTAAATGCTGTCACTGTAATGCTGTTATAGTAAATGATGTTAGTCAAAAAATTCGGATATTATATATCCTCTAACTTTTTTTTTTTTTAAGATTTGAAATATTTTTTTTCAAATAAACGTTTGATAACTGTTAGCAATTTTTTTTTCATAAGCATTTTTTTGTTGTTGTTTAAAAATGGAAACAAACTGAGGAGGTATTTTGAATCGAAGAATAAACTAGACGGATATGGTCGTACTATCGTTCTTAGCTACTTTTTCAGCGTTAAACATTCAAAGAATTTTTTATGTATAAAATACAGCTACAAATATTCCTAGGGAATGTGAAATTGAGTTTCCGTACACGTGGAATTTGTTCTTTTCTGTAGACCTGAAAATTTCAAATTTTCTGTTAGAGGCCAGTGCCTGGTGGACTTTAACACCTTAGTAGCTACTTTTTCCTGAAACTTAATAAGTCAGTGACCAATCTTGATAGGTCTACCTATTAAATCCGTTCACATGGTAAAGTGGCGAATAAATCAATTAATAGAAATCAATAATAATAGTAGAATAGAAATCAATAGTATAATAGAAATCAATTAATAGTAATCAATTAATAGTAATCAATCAATAAAATCAATTAATCAATCAATTAATTATCGATAGATTTAATAGGCACTTTTTGTAAACCTTTTTTTTCGAAATAAATTATATTTATATAAAAAAAAATCCTATTAGAAATAATCTACGGCTATTAAAAGTTAATTCAAGAATAAAAATACCAATAAATATATACCAAAATTTAGTGAAACATACTGAATTAAGTTAAACATACTAAAATTAGTTAAACATGCTGAATTCAAATAAACATACTGAATTTATTTAAACATACTGAATTTATTTAAACATACTGAAATATTTGAGGACACGAAATACATTTAATATATACATAACAAATTTGAAATATATGAATTGAAGAACTCTTCTTCCATGTGAATTTTTCCATCAAAAATTGATTCTATTTTTCAGAGTCCATCTACATTGACAAACATTTATCATTTAACATCTCTTTTAAAAAGAATAAGGAATAAAAAGTGATCGATTGTTGAATTGAAATCGCCCCTTATCTTCGTTGACTCGCCACATTTCGAGTGTTTATTTTCAGGTCTACTTTTCTGTAAGTTTTTGATTAACCTGTAAATCACTTTAATTATAATATCAGAGCCTCCATTATGTCTATCTTTACTATTTAAAATTTACCTCTCTTTCATTCTAAGTTTCATTTCTACATATTTAGATTTTTTTCTGTTGTCCGATAAAAAAAACGTTTATTGAAACACTACTTTCTATATTTATAAATTTTATGAGGTTATAACAGCTATTTTATAGCTTTATAGTTAAATATTTTCTTTCTTTAGCAAGCATTCTCTGCCTTGATTATGAAAATAAAGATATCAATACAAAGTAAAGCCGCAGTTTTCTAAGCACGAAAAGTGTTTATAATACAAATTATTAATATTTAGAAAATTAATCTTGCACTGATTTGCTTGGACTGATAAAAATATAAAGAAAAAAAAACGAGTTTTACACATTTGTTCAAATTTCAAATAGTTTGAAAATTCTATTGACTTTATGTTTCGCTTTTAATCCAGGGTAATTTTTTTAGTAAAATATTCTGCACTGTTTGCAATGTTTCATGACATTTCCGATAAAAATTATCTCGGTATTAAAATATTCTAAGATCATTTTGTTTTGCTGCGCAAAATGATTGAGAATTACAAAACTTAAAATTACTAAAGTGTGTAGAAAAATATACAGAAAGTATGAAGGAATGAAAAAAAAATTAACAAGAGATAATTAGCTAGAGAATTATTGAGTGACAAACTCGTAAAAAAAATTCTTATTTTTTGCCACTCTGCAGGCGGCAATAAGGCAATTACAGAGTTGAAATTTTAATTATGAACTTAACTTGAATTCTTTTTAAAAACTCTAGATTGTTCGAAAGTAATTTAAATGAAGCTTTTTTGCGGATTCCTTCTCTTGTTTTCGGTTTTAGAAAATTTTATTTGCAATTCTCAAAATCTTCATTTTATAAAATCGATTGTGACTATAGGTGTCAAAATTAATAATTTTTTTTTCCAATGCCCACCTTGGTTAATATTTTTTGTCAATTCAGGAATTTTACAGGATAGATTTGTTAGCCTCTCTTTCAGGGGCACTATATTAGGTGGGCCAATGTTGCTCCCACAGTAAGGACAGATAGTACAGAGAAGGAAATAGCATCCCTGCCTTACCCGGGATTCGAACCCAGAACCTTTCTGATGCAAGGGCAGTTCCCTAACCCCTACACAGGCCGGTCGGCAAATTAATAAAAATATGAATAAATAAAATAGAAAAGAGAGAGATCCCTAGCAACAAATTTACCTTGGCCCTAGTTGGGTTCAAAACTGGCACAAAATGGGTCGTATGTGAACTTATAGGGACCAATATAAATTTTTTAATAGTGGTCCTATATCTAGTCAATATAGGAACTAAAATGGCTTCATAATGAAAAAAATTATGTCATGAATCTGGCACTTTTATATAAGGCCGATATTGGTAGTAAAGTGGCTGTAAAATATCAAGTGAATCGGATAATTCTAAGTAGGCCGAATATAGGCAAATAACGACCATTTGAACCTTTATTGAGCCAATATTCGTGAATATTCGTCCAACGAAAACCCAATATATTTTGCTGCTGGAAATGTTGCCAGCTTCGAAGCTTAGCTGTTGCATCTTAATGTTCAAAAATAGAAAAAACTTACTGGAGGTAAAACCTATTTCCAATTTAAACTGTTTTAAAGCATAAGTTTTTTGTGATACATAGTTACAAGCAAAATTACTTCGTATTTCTTTCATACAGTCTGTATTCATATGTTTAAATTTCTTTTTTTTCTCAAATACAGTTGAATATTTTTTAAATCTAAGTTATCGTTCATTTTTCTGCGATATTACCAAAGTGTTTTTACATAGCACTAAATGTAATAAAGCACACAAGTAAATGAAGGCAACTATGGAGATTGGCAAAAGAGGAGCTTTCTGATAATAGTAAATACTTTCTGTAAATAAACGAGGCACGTGCGTTGAATTTATAATCACTCCAATAATGAAAATATAAGTTTAAAGAATAATGATACTGAAATTAAAAATCATAATAATAAATATAATTCTTCTTATAATTAAAATAACAATTAAGAAATGAAATCTATTTCAGTCGAAACAACGTTACATTTTGCTTTTGCTCGGAATTAACACAGTCATTGTAATAACAAAATTTTAAAAATGCCATGTTCGAAACAACCGCAAAATGTTTGTTATTCGATAATGTCAGCAAAAACCAATATTAATAAAATGAAATTTGGAAGTATAAACTAAAAACATAGTTGATTACATACACGCAACAATAAAAAGTTTCAAATGTTATCCAATCAAAGTCAAAAGGTTAAAATATTTCTTCAGTAAAAGCTAAAACTAAAAGAGCTTGATTTATGATGCGTTTTAATAGCTTAACGAGTTAATGAATATTTCTTTTTATTGCTATTGCTTTTGACAAGTAAACATTAGAAGATAGATTTATTTTCGCTCGTAGAGTGTAAAAAGTGCGTTAAACTGCTTTATTTTACAACCTGCTGTTTCAAACATTTAGTACTTCTTGTCTCAACACAGTTAAAAAATTTCGAGCACGGTTACTTCTTTTTTTAACAAGACTGTAATAGTATAAGCAAATAATAAGAGAACTTTGCATTTTATTTGAAACAATAAATGAAGAGCATTATTTTAATAGTTGAATACAAATTCAACACATAAAAATAATGCATTTAAATAGTTTAAATTAAATAAAGAATACGATCCAATAAAATTGCGAATGTGAAATATAACTTTTTTTTACTGAATAGAAACATGAATTTTGATTACTTTTTTATACCATGAAAGAAGAATGAACATCCATTTACTGAAAGTGTCATATAAATATACATTTCTTAAAAACACAATAAAGAGTATTGAAACTAAAACATGAAAACAGGAAAGCGTATGCCCTTATTTCAGGCAGTTATTGCAACTACGTCAGAAGGTCATGTCAATCATTTTCCTTAACAAAGGTATTGCTAGTCAAAAAAAATTTTTTTAAAAAATTTGTTGAATTATTTGAAATTTAATTTCGCAAAGAGCATTAAAAAATATATGAACTTAAATAAGCGGGCGTATGCCCTGGATAGCAACTATTCCAACTATTTGAGAAAGCCATGCAGATTATTTTTCTTAGCAAAAGTATTGTAAGCCACAGAAATTTGATTGCAAGGGGAATTTCATAAAAAAGTTGTTTTCTTATAACATTCAGGTGCATTATATCACTTCCAGTGATTTCCCATTTCATTATAAAAGTCTTGAACAACTAAGCCATTTTTCACTTGCAGGCTGAAATAATACGTACAAAACTGTATAGCTTTTGGGATTTTTTTAAGGATATAAATAATAATATTAAGAACTTCACAACAGGAAAAACAATATTATTTGACTGAAATGCGGGTATTTACTTTCTATAATTCTTAAGGAACATTTATAGTCTTGTTCCAATCTATGAATATTCATTTCACTTAGGAAATATATATATTTATTATGTCAATAGAAGAAATTTTTTCCGCTCCTTAACTTTCGTTATAGAATATACTCTATATTCAAACCTAATGCAAGTAAAGCCCAAGAGGTTTCTTTCATTTCGTGTTCAATAAAGATGAAAACATTTTATTGCTCTGTCGGATAAATTGCTTTTCAGATTTTGTCTGGCAATTTGGATAAAGTTTTCTCCTAATTCGTGCATATTTTTATCCTTGTTAAAGATTGTATTTGTAATATTTTATGGAATAGAATTATCCTCGTCTTTTTATAATAATGAATGACTTTATTACGTTAACGAATCATCAAAACATAATGTTTACAGATTAATATTCGGAACTTATTTTTCAGCTGTGAATTATAATTTAAGAATTGAAATTTAAATGAAAACTTGTGTATTGCAAATAAAAAAGTTATTTGACTCAGTATTTACTATATCCTGTTACTGTGTATAGTTAAAGTTTAATTTAATATTTTTTGGTTAAATAATATATAATTCTCAAGGACCACTGGAACGACTAGTAGCGCTGATAATAAAAAAATATTCTAATAGTGAAAGAATATCAAACAAAAATATTTAGTTCCATTATTAAAGTCAAACCGATTAAAACTAGTACGGTTAAAAACAGGTGAATAAATTTAATTGTGCATTGGAATTAGATCGGTGTTCAGTTATGTCATTCTGTTCGTAGAGTAATGGGCATTGGAGTTACGTTGCGGTTGAGCTATGAGTTTCTGGTGTGAACCAGGGAATGGAGCTTAGTTATTTAGTGGTGCCATCTATGGAAGAAATATTGTAGTATTAACGATGATATTCAAGCCCTCTCTCAACCAGTCATAAGATTGACAGAGTAGCCTTCTCGACTGAAGTACATACCCAGATGTAAGTCACTAAATGGGTTCATAAGGTGTTAACCCCTTTCTTGTTACTATAAGATTATCCAGAATCATCCGTTGATTAAGGTATCTGATAATGGGATATAAAAATATGAATTCATAACTCTTATCACAAGACATAGTTCCTTGTTTTCAAGGAATGTACACTTGATTCTTATTGGTTGTGGCCCTATTTTGCGGCGATAAAATTCAGATTTTTTAAACGTCAAAACAGTCAATAAATGAATTATCTCACTGTAAACAGTTTGAATACTATCTTTTTCATGGTTATTTGACTACATAGAATTAATGTGATAAAATAATAATTAAATTAAAATTTATTTAACTATTTTACGAGAAATTTCTTACAGTGTAAGTCAAACTACACATTTCCACATTTTTTTATTTTTCTAAACTTAGAATTTAAATAACACAGCACAAGTGCATTATTTCTAATACAAATGCATTATTTTAGTAAAAAAATATTTAATTCTTGTTATTGTCATGCCATCTGTTTCACTTCTGGATTTTTTCCCCTCATATTAAGCAAAATTACGAAAAATTGCAACACAATTCTACAATATTTTATTTTTTATGTCCCCACGCAGTTCAAATTATTTAAGAAACATAACTAACGATAAAACTTTCTAATTTTCACTCCCCCCAGTTGGAGTAGGGGATTTGATCTTCCTCCATCACAACTGGAGCCAAAGTTTTCCGTTATAAAGACCTGGTAGGATTGGATTGCACTCCAATAATGTCTTAGTGGTTCGGAATCCAGTCTATTGAAGTTATCGGAGCTGAAAATACCATATCCACGTATGCACAGGAGGTTGGAAAGAGTGGTAGCTATGATATGTGATTACTTACTGCTACCATATGTTGCTGTTGAGTGTGCAAGTGTCGCAGGGTATTGTCTTCGGCTTAAGGATGAATCCCAAATACGTTATCATTAAGGATTGATTATCATGAAAGATGAATAATAATCAGAAAACCGTTGCCAATAGCTCATTAGTCTAACTCCAATGCGACGTAAACAACCAAATCAATCCAAGGGAGAGAAATATTTAAAAAAGTATTAAACACATTTTAAATTTCTGCTTAATCAGGGGAAAAACTTGCTATTATTAATAGATAATAATTTCCAAGTACAACAATATAGATTATATCAATAATAAAATAATTTAATATAGCAATAATTTTAATACCTTACTACGCAACTTCACAACACAATACTTTACATCCTTTCAATTGCAACACTAATATAGCTACATTTTAAAACACATTGTGTACATTATGAAGGCAACAACAAACTAACTACAATTTCCAGTGCTACATGGGGTTATCAATATTGTGTTGTAAACCTATTTATTAGGAATTAGGCAAATATAATTAATAAATGAAGATTCTTCTTGGAAATAATCTCTACTAAATTCTGCACCACTGAATAATATTTTGCTCAAATAAGGTTTATTGAATATTTTAGCATAATAATTACAATATTTGATTTTTTTTCGCATGGATTTGAATCTTGGTTTCTTAGATTCGTTCATTCAGTACAAAGTAAATTGTAAAAAATTACCCTTTGTATTTTCGGAATTTTTAAATATATTTAACGGTTTAAAACTGTCTTCTTTTAACAAAACAGTATTTCAATATGTTTTTCACTCTAAACATAAATGGATTAAAAGTGTCTGTTCAAATACTAGCTTTTGCCATGCAGTTTTGCTTACCATACGATCTGACTCCTTTCCAACCATTTTACTATTATTTTCTAAACGTGCTCTCATTTCTCAATAATTATTTTATGGCCTATAGCATCGAATATGTAAACCAGCAATTCGAGTTTATTGTCAAATTGATACTTTACCTGATTATTATCTATCATTAGATGTAATTAGTTAAGTACTCAAATATTTTTTATACGGGTAGGGCATAATAGCTTTAAATAATTTCACTCTTAAATATTATTTCAATAAGACTTTTAAGACAGAGACAGATTTTTTTCATAGGAAAAACTAGAGCGTCGGTAGATCAGGAGACAGCGCATTTTCCTCTTAATGAGGTGACTCCGGTTCAAATCCCAGCGTCAACTGGTTGTAAGAATGCTGCTTGCTCTGAAGACATTGCTGACATACTCATTTTATAGAGTTTGCTTACTAAAATAACAGTACTTAGCTACTTAAAAAGCAGGTTACTGTTTTGAAACAAAAATTTTGTTCTGGGAAATAAGTATAAATGGTTATTTACTGGTATACCAGCTGACATTTTTTTTCTATCAATGTAACAGACTTTATTTTGTAGTGTTTATTTACTTAAAGTTAAAACTAATTTTTCAATAATTTCAGAAATATTTTTTTTCTGATAATTCAATAAAATGCATCCATAAGATGTAAATATTCCTTACAAAGTTTTTATGTTACATCATAAAGCCATCTTTAAGAGATATGGCAGTTACAACTTGTGCTGCATATTTAAGAAAATGGACAGCTTCAAATGCGCGTTTAAGAAAATTGGACGAGGCTCAAAATGCATGTTTAAGGGAATGGATATAGGTTGAGCCGTGATGGATCATGGGATAGAGCGTTCGCCTTCCAATGAGGTGAACCGGTTTCGAACCCGCATCCGGCTTGCACCGACCACAGTGCTGACGTAAAATTTCCTCAGGTTAACCGTGAGTGGTTCTCGTGGTCTTCCTCTCCATGTAACGCAAATGCGGGTTAGTTCCATCAAATAAAGCCCTCCTCGAAGACAAAATTTCTCCCAATACTTGATCCATGAGTTCCCTTGTCTTCTGGATTGAGCTCAAAATTATAAGGCTACGTAGTTGAACATTAGTAGTCTCGAACCCAAAAATTGAGTCTGCTGTTCAACGACGGTTATAAAATAAAATAAAATGGATATAGATTGAAATGTGTGTTTAAGGAACTTGCTGCATATTTAGAATATAAAATAGGGAGAGCATTTTATTCCATTTTTTCAAAAACTCATTTTGCGAAAAAAAAATTTTTTTTAGAAAAATAATAAACTAATAGTTCTAATTAATTCCTAAAATTATGTTGTCTATTCGCCTGAATCATTTAGCATATTAATTAGGCTATTTTGAGATTCAAAAATTCAATAGTTGTTATTATCAGGTTGTCACAGGGGTCTATAATTTAAGTTTACAACGTAAGAAAAAATTTATCACTTACTCTGATTTACTACGTTAAAAACAAATTTAATGTTCTGAACTTGAAGATGTCGTCTGAAAAGTTACATCAGCAATATATACAGCTACCCCGATCCCGAAAATTAGAACTTTGCTTTATAATAATTATGCTTAGTTGTGTTTAAAAAAGAATGCTAATTATGTACAAAATATCCACGTTTATTCGTTAAACTTGAGTTATGTAAGGAAATTCTGTTTTACCGCACTGATATAAAGATATTTCTGGTAAAAAAAACAAAAGAAAAAAACATTTCTGGTAGTAAAATTTAAAATATACGGCATTTAAAAATTTCATAAGGTAACAATTTACCGTGAATTCCGATTCTCAATATTATAGTTCTAATGACCATACATTTAGTAGCAAATAAAAAACTGAAGAGTCATTTTAACTGAATAAATTGTTATTACGCCATGCTCTAAGGCAGTGTTTCCCAAACTTATGGCTTTTGTGTACACTTTCCAAATTTTTCGTAACGTTGTGTACCACTAATAAAAATATGAATGTATTTTTTTACAGTAAAAAATTGCGCAGAATTTAAAAATCACAACTGGCTGTTGACACCACTAATTATTAACCATTAACTCTGCGAAAAACGGCCAATAGAAAAATACGTAATCGTAAATTTTCATGACTAGCTTTGTTTTGAAATAAATTTTTTTGAAATTTTCTTTTGTTGCAAGACATAAGAACGCGTTCTCCCTCTAAACTAAACTGTTCTTGTACCTCTGGGGGTACGCGTATCACACTTTGGGAAACACTGCTCTAAGGTTTCATGGAAAATTACTAAATTTTACATAATCACCAAATTTAAACTCATACTATAAATCAATATCTTATCGTGAATTTAACTAAAAAGATTTCTGAAACACTCCGATAAAAATTATGGTCAAAATTACCAAAGTTCACCACTTTTTCCGAATTCTAACACACATTATAGAACAATATTTTATTGTTTGTTTTACCAAAATCATTACCAAATCGCTTCGATGAAAACTGTGATACATTGCGATAAAAAGTGATACTTGATTCTCCCATAGAACCATAAACATGGTAAATTTTAACATATTATTGTAGTTTTGACCATACTTTCTTTCTTAGTGCGCTACATCCATTTTCTTAAACACGTTTTTTGAGATGCATCCCTATATCATGAGTCTACAAACTGGAACAAATATCTACTTCGATTTCATACATACTGGATTTACTTTGAGAAAAACATGCCATACATCAAACATTATTATGAAACTGATAGAATAATTGATATTATCACAGTTTTTATGTCAAGGGCAAGCAATATATTTGCATTTATAAATTAAGGATTAAAAATGCATATGTATATTTTCTTTAAGTGACATCTCTTAATGTTGCTTTAATATATTTAGAAAGTTTGAAAGAGTTTGAAATTTTCTTTCACGAGAGCTATGACATGAAATTGAAACACCCTGTTGCTCTGCCTTCAGAATGGCATCAAGATTTTTAATTTTTATAAACAAAGTTCTTACCAGTGAGTTTGAATATTTTAAGCAATTTGTTGTTCAGTGTAATTCTTCTATCCACTTAAATTCACAATTTTTGATTTCTGATCTAAGCATATAGCGTTAATCTGTTTATTAGCAGCAAAACATCATAATACGCCCAGAGAACTCTTCAATTTAAGCAAAAGTATAATCATGAAGAATATGAATACCACTTTTTCAAAGCTAAAATTAACCGAGCATTTCAACACTTCACAAAAAAAATAAATAAAATTTAATTTTCAAATGATGAAAATATGGTTCATAAATTCGTTGAATCCTTTTAAAAGAATTTTAAGAAGATTGTGAATGCATGCAGGAAACTCCAAGGTGATTCCAATAAGAGGATGCAATATACTCTTCAAATATTTAATGTCAAAAAGTTCAAAGGATATTTCCCACTCCTTTTGACCTATAAATACTTCATATTGTCACTGTTTCTTCAATCATATTTATAGAAGTGACAATATCAAAAGGAATGGGGCTTTGAATAATTTTCTCCAAACTTTCGTTGCCCATTAAATCACAATCAATAGAAAAATGCTAATTTTCAAAGAGCTGAAATGCATAACACCTGTTTTTGGACTGATAACCCATAAATTAAAAAAATAAAATTTTGGTCGGTATATTTTATTATTTTATTTTATATCCGTCGTTGAACAGCAGAACCAATTTTTGGATTTACGACTACTAATGTTCAACTCCGTAGCCTTGTAATTTTGAACCAATCCAGAAGACAAGGAAACTCCTGAATCAGTACCCCAAGCGGTATTGATTTGTTATGGGAATATGAAGAACTTTGGAACTCGAAAGATTTAACGTGCACCAGTCACCATTTACTACGCGAGGAGTTTTCGGCCGGCGGCGATCGAACTCACGAACTCTTGGACTTGGGCCTAACGCCCTTCTGGTCGATATATTGACTCAATATACAGACTGGTCGGCACACTCAATGTGTACATATATATATTTTTTACAACCGTCGTTGAACAGCCGACCCAATTTTTGTTTTAGCGACTATTAATGTTCAACTCCGTAGCCTTGCAATTTTGAACCTATCTGGAATACAAGGAAACTCCTGGATCAGTTCTCTCAGAGGTATCGATTTGTTATGGGAACACTTTGCGACTTTGCGACTTGACAGATTTAAGGTGCATTAGTCACCATTTACTACACAGGAAGTCTTCGGCCGGCGGGGAACCTGCCCACTTGCCGAATGAACCTACGAACTCTTGGACATGGGCCCAGTGCCCTACCAACCAGGCTATCCCGGTCTTCAATATGTATATTGAATTGAATCTCTCAATTCGGAAGTACAACGCATCTGTGGAACAGCAAGCGGTACTCCATGCATCTTTCGTTATAATTAAAGTGCTCATTAATGGGGGTCGTACTAACGAGCGTGAATGCACGTAAGCGAGAAAAAATGTTACAGTTTTATGAATTACTGATTATGAGAAGTGAATGAAAACAAAAGGAGTTTAATTGTCTGTTGTTTCTCATCCTTTTTCAATTAAACTCGTTTTCTTTCAGCAATCAAACTGTTTTTGAAATGTATAATTCCGCTTCCTTCAGTATGATCGTTAGATTTTGATAGCTTTTTTTCTATTATAAATATTAATTTGTGTTGTCAAATGTACTTGTATTTTTAACAAAGATTGAAAAAATACATATTAAGCGTGGTCAATGCGGAATGTTCAGTACACGGTTATATGAACTTACAATTTATATTATAGTTATAGGTTTATGATCTTTTAAAAACCGCGTATTATAAAGCTCATTTCCATATAAAATAACCTAATTTTTTTTCCAGATACTTCTAATAAAGATTTGTATTGTGAAATGGAAATGAGTGCTTTTCTAAAGGAAAATATAAATTCTTGGATAAAACTATTTATTGCGACTTAAACAAATATTTAAGATATTAGAAACCCATCATTTTCTAACGCAGATCTGGTAAGAAAAAAATAGAGTCTTAGAAATGAAACGTCCAAAGAACAAAAGATTTTTGCAATGCAAATGATTTTATGCGTCAAGTTATATATAAATAAAAATCGAAAAAGAAATGTTTAAAATCATTTTTCTTTGAACATATTTTGCTTCGCTCAACAGCTTTTCTTCAGCTGCGAAAATATAAAGATCGCATTTTCATTGGAAAATGGGAAAATACAAAGAGAATTTCGGAATACGAAGAAATTCTGGATAAATAGAATTCCATCCTAAGCTTTCCCGTTTGAGGCTGACAAAAAAATTAGAGCTTAGTCGTAATATTTTTTTTCTTTATGATTTCTTGTAGGTTAATGATAAGCGGTATTTAAATTTTAAATTTGCTTTTATATGAACAAGGATTAAGCTGCAACTCAGAATGGGAGAATAACTATTGTTTGAAAAATTGCATTTAAGTAGGGTGGTTTTCCATGTACTAGATCACCTGGATTTATTTGGTTTACATTATAAAACCAAGTAGAAGAAATAGATTCATTTGCATTTCTTAGACGCACATTTTTGGTTAGGTCCCAATAAAAAGCACTCACGAACGTTGGACTTTTTTTTCCAACTGGGTGGCTAGATCTATAAAGTTACAATTCCAAAAATTGTTGAGTTATTTGTTAGCTAATTACAATTTGTGTCTCTATTCTATCATAATTTAGGGATGTACGAGCTCGTAAAATCTGTGAAATCGAAAGTCCCGTGGTCAGTCCACGCGCAGTACCATCATTACCGGGATCTGGAGAAAATTTCTTCCCCCTTTAATCTAAATTGAGGAAGTGGCCTCTTAAAATTGCAAGGGCATGCCATCGGATCATACTCAGGGATGTTACCCATTCAGTCGCCAAAAGGGCACTGTGCAGCTCTATAGAGCGGCATAAATAAAGTACCTGTCTACTTCAAAATTTAATCTCAAAGTAGAATCGCATCAATTTTTAAATAATCGGTTAGTTTTAAAAATTAAACTTTCTCTTTATTATGAAATTTATTTTTGTTATAAATGCAAAATGTTAATTTTTCTTAACATGAATTCTATGCAGAATTTAAACATATGTTACTAAAAGTAATATTAACTATACTACTCTACCTAAAATACAAAAGATACTTTTGAATAATGCGTAGTATTAAACATACAAAAAGTAAGGAAGAGGAAAATATCAAAAACTGAAAGAAATAGAAATTTACAAAAAAAATATATTAATGCATTTAAAGAGTAGAAGTCTTCTACTGTATGTCTTAAAAATATCCGTCCCATTTCTTATTTTCTTGGATTTTCTGAACGCATACGGATTCATAGAGCTGAGGCTATACCAGTCAGGATAAGTAACTGCACAAATAATAGTTTACCGATTAACCATGTAAAATCCCTTTTTATTTACCCTTAACTTATAATGCAAGGTTTCTTTCATGCTTCTTTCCGCTCTGGACAAATAAAATAACAGAAAGAAAATATTTCTATTTTTCTATAGAAAATGTTGAAATTTAAAATTGAGATCGAGATTATATTTGCCAACCTTAAATGTAAAACTTATTTTCAAAAAAGGAAATATAAAACATTTTTTCCAAAAATATTCAATTTTCAATATTAAAATTTATTTTTTACCCCAGGTCTGAAATACTTCGTTTATGATATAAACATTTATTCAAAATTAATAATATCCTAAAAATCGTATTTATGTCCAATATTTAATTTCGAACTAATTATTTTGTCTTTTCATAACATACTTAAATTTTTTGAACCCAAAATGTGGTTTGAGCAATTTTTGAAAAGCAATAGCACCCTTGCTAAATTTAGGTTAAAATCTAGACTTAGCTTTGCTATTAAAGCAAAGCATATTGCATTAACTGCACATTAAGGAAATTCAATATTCCAAATCATCAACAATTAGAACTGCCAATCTTTTTTTTTCTCTCTCATAATTTCTAAATAAACTGTGTATTGGCTTATGATCCAAAAACACCATATCTGCCAGATATTTTTTATTCTTTTGAACCATAAATAAATAGCTAAATAAAACTATATTATAAAAAAATAATAATAATAAATATCAAGAACTAAAATAATGGTTACAGTAGCCAAAACACAAGTATAAATTAATACAGGTCATCTAAAAATGGTTTAAAATGTTAAATAACAATCAAAAGTTGTTACTCCTTTTTTAATTATTCTAAATAATTTTTAATTCTTCTTCTTTTTAATTAATACATTTTCAGGTGGATGCATATTTCTATCTTATATAAAAATTTATTCAACCCACTTTTTTCTTTTTAATTTCACAACGAGTTGTTAATCAATGTGTTTATTGCTTTCTCATCAACTATTCAACTAAAACATTCAGTATGTTAGATCTAATAATTTAATTCTTAATAAGGTTTATAAAGTTTTTGTATTTCGAATTCACTGGGTGTAATTTCGAATTAAACAGGGGTACAAAGTGTTTTTGGCATTAATACAAATTTTTGATTTTACTTAATTCAGGAGTGGAGACTTCCAAACAAAAATAGTATTGTTTCAAGAGTTATACATTTTTAAATGACATTTTAGTATATTTTTTGTAGAAATGTGCAAGTTAATAAACGTTATGGGAACATCATCAGAATTAAAATTGCATCTGAATGCGAAATATCGCATCCAAAAATCTCGTTGTACGTAGCCAGAGGAACTTCTCCATTATGAATTGTTTCTTCGCGTGCTTCTGAACAAGTCATAACAGGAAAGCGCCCTTAGCAGCGTACGACTATATTTTCGGGCGTGGTTCCTTTGAAATGTTATCCCTGCTGATGAGCCTTTACGCAATCCCCTGTTATATATAACGTTTTTAAGCCTGCATACATCGGCAAAAATTTCATTTAAAAACAATTGTTGCTTTAGGAGCAAAACTTATTTCAGATTTGAAATACTCGCACACGAAATAGGCGAGATCATATATTTGAATAAATACGACAAAAAATTTATTCCCTCGTGTAATCGGAATTGCGATTTTGTTAAATGAAATGCAAATGCTTAATGCTATTGAAACAGAAACGGTGAATATTTAAACTTTATGTTTAATTACCCTAAATCCTAGGATTTGAACTGTTGGAGAGATTACACCAAAATATTTTCACAGTGCATTGCTTTTTCGTTTTATAGCATGGTTAAAAATTTACTGATTGTAAATTAAACACGGTTGTAATACGATAATTTTAAAACAGAACTCCAAAAGGGTTTAATACGAAACAAATTTCATGATATTAAAAAATTGAACTTTCATTTCATACCATTTGTTACATAACAAGTTACTAAAATAGTCAATTGTTTTAAAAATTATAAGACATTTTATTTTTAAAATTTTCTATACTCGCATTTTCAATTCAATAAATTTTAGAAAAAATATTGTTTGCCCCATTATATAAATATATATTAACATGAAGATGATCAAAATTTGACTCGGAATTGCGAAAACTGGTACACAACATACATCATTAATGAATAATAATTAAAAATAAATTATTCATCAAGCTTTATTTATGTATACGTTAATGAACTCAATTTATCTTTTTTCTAATAATAAGTAGCTAATCATGTTAACCATATTAATGATCACGATAAAAAGACATGGCTTAGTTAATAAAGTTAGACGTGTATCCATGTAATTATTCCTTAATTATATTCGATCGTTTGATGATGTTAATGAAGTATTAGTAATTTTGAACTACTTTATTTTCGCAGATATTTTTAAGGAACTTTTATCCCTTGATAAACCAATGCGTTTTAGAAAACTCAACTCAAAAGTGGCATTTTTATTAATTCTTTTTGTGCTATAAGTAATTAATTTCCAACTGATTATATTTTCGGATGGTAGGTTAATGAATTTGAGATAATTGTTTATCTACAAAAATGTAATCAAATAAAAAAGTGGAGAGGATATTCTGAAAAATATTGTGCCTCGCTGAATGCTGATAACAGTTAAAAGCTGAGTTAATATTATTTTTCTCTTTCTAAATCTTCGGCAAATAATATTGCATTTAATTGATGTCATTGAGACGTACCATTATTTTTGGCATGCAATAACTTATTTTTCTTATCTTCACTACATTTATAAAAGACTCCGTTATTTCATAATTATTTTGAGCATAACAGTTTTTAAGAATTTTTTCAAGTTCAATTTGGGGGGGGGGAAGAAAAATAATAATAAAAAAGTAACAAACAAAAGGGGAAAAAAAGAGGATAAATTTTAAAAAAAAAAAAAAATTTCCCCCTTTTTTCATATGCATGTAATTTTCCTTTGTTTTATTTTCATTTTGAACTTATCTTATGAGTTCTGTTTACTTGCAGCTTATGCGCAATTTTTTTTTGTATTTATTTTGCTGTGTATATATATCTATATATATAAAAATCTCTTGTCACAGTTTTAGTGGTTAAACTCCTCCTAAACGGCTCGACCAATTTTGATGAAATTTTATATGTATATTCTGTAGGNACTGTTTTAACCACGCATCAAATTTTTCTTTAGGTGCTTTCGAAACATCAATAAGACTCTGAAGTTTTTTGGGTTCTTTTCTTGCGAAAATATTTTTTAATACGCAGAGAAAAACTCTGATAAAATTACCGCACTGTATAGTACCAACTTTTCCAGTAAAAAAATTTACTTTGATAAAACCAATAAATACAGTATTTAAGCTATTTATTTTTTAACTTTTTAATTTATATGGTAACGATCAACTTCTGTTCAAAATTATTGTTCCTTTTAACATAAATTTTGTAAAACAACTGCAAAATTAAAAAGTAACTTTAACCGAAGAAATGATTTTTCCTACCATGCTCTAAGGTCACATAATGCTATAAGGCAACCAAATTTTACAGCATTTATAAAATCTTGCTTAATTAACAATTATAATCTTGCAAAATTAACAATAAAATCCCATTTTATTGTTAATTTTGTCAAAATCACTATCGAAATGTTACAGTAAAATTTATTGAGCTTTTTGGTATTCCTATAAACCTAGAAACACGGTAAAATATACCATATTTTGGTAGTTTTGACTATATCTTTCTCAGTGTGCATAGTAATGCTGCATTTGTTTGCTTTTATTATATTGTTGGATTTGTTTATTTTACTGTAATGATAAAGCGTTGCATGATGTTGAAAAGTAGATTTGAAATGTTCTTCTTGTTTAGTAAAGTTAATTTGTAAATTTTCTGCCCCTTTTTATTAACTGTAAATAAAAACTTTGACAAAACTAAAATTTTAAAAGGCGCATCAAGTTTTATATTGCTTAAATAACCCTAAAGAATAAGTTAAATTCGTGAATATTTGTTTTGTGAAGCAATATTCAATATAATTAAATAGTATAAAGAAAAATATAATAATAGATTAGTGTAAATAAAATTACATTAAATAAATATTATTAGGTTTTAAAAAATATAAATGAAATTAAAAGATAAAAACAAAGCAGTTAGGTGAACAAGATCAAGAACATTGAAAGCTCATTCTAAATTCTGTCTCCTTAGAAAAAAATTCTTAAAATTTTTCTCAAATTGTAAACACTAAGTAAATCAAAACTTTATGGGATACTTATTTGAGTAAATTCAAACTACTTTACATTTTCTTGAAAGTGAATATTTTAAAAGCTCATTATACAATATAAATTTAAACTCATCTCTGAATTATAGTCTCCAGTATGAAGCAAAAGTTTTCAAATAGATGTATTAAAGGCTATTGCTACTGTTTAATGCATCTAATTAAAACATTCCTCTACTAAAGATTTGAAATTTCCATTTAAAACAAGCAACACCTTACTCGAAATTGACTTTTACTATTTGGAAACATTGTTCTGTTCAGTTACATTAAATTAATAATGCTAGAATAGCGCCATAGAATGGATAAACTTCGCGGATTAGAATATAGTTCTTCCATTAGAATTAAATCTGTTTCCAAATGGAAGAGGAAATTCCATTTCAAAACAAATTATAGTCATTGTTGTCTTCGAAGAGAAATGATTTGAGAGTGAAATTTTGTAATCTTAAGCTTATAACTAAACTTTAATCCTTATAATGGGGACAAAGTCCTTGAAGATTTACATATTAAAACATTATAAAACGTGCTCAAATATTCCGTATGTAAATCGGCTCAACATTGTTGAATGGATAGGTAAAGTGGCTTTTCACTTGGTACATTTAAGCTAAAATTCAGATTCCTAAGGGTAAACTGTATTAAATAGCTTCAATTTAGAATTTAACAATTAAGTTTTTATGATAAATCTATAGTGTATGATTTGGTTTGCGTGCAGAGTTTAATAACGCAAAAATTGAAATAGACGATGATGTTCTAAAAATTATTGTTATTCGTACTTAAGGTAAAGGAATGAACTGTTTGCAGTAAATAGTAAATATAGAAATCACCCAATGAGTGGTTTAAATACTGTATATCTTGGTTTTATTAACCAGAATTACGATTTTTTACCACCTATGTCATTACCATAGATCAGTGTTTCCCAAACTTACGACTTTTGTGTACCCTTTCTAAATTTTTTGTAGCTCTGTGTACCACTCATAAAAAATGAATGTATTTTTTACCATAAAAAATTGCCCAAAAATTAAGAATCACAAGTTGACACCACTCATTATTAACTGTTAACTGCAAAAAAAAAAAAAGACCGATAGAAAAATACGCTATCTTAAATTTTCATGGCTAGAGTTGTTTTTAAATAAAAGTTTTTGAAAATTTCGTTTGTTGCAAGATATTTCGCATAAGAACGAGTACCCCCCACTAAACTGTTCTAGTACCCCTGGGGGTACGCGTACCACACTTTGGGAAACACTGTCATAGATCAACGCTTCACAGCCTTTTTTATCTTAACCGATCAGCGTCTGATAATTTTACTACTGCCCACTGAGGAGGGGGGAGGATGTTAATTGTTTATATTTTAGATTGTTTTGATTTAATAATTTTAATTTAATTGTATTTAAACCTGCACTCAAAATAAAATAGAATTACATGCTCTGTATTGGTGAGACTTTAGGCTACAAATCCCTACTCCCGGTTGTCCTCTAGTCCATGCAATTTCGTACTAAACCGGGAGAAATAACGACGGTAAATAAAATAATTAATGACTAAGGTTAATGTCCCTTGCGTGGCCCAGTAACATTTGATCTACCAATGAATATCGGTCCGCGACCCGTGTGTTGGAGGCCCATGTCATAGAACACGGTAATATCACAAGACTTTATTTCTCTATGTAATTCAAAAGGAAAATAATATAGAATTTGTTTAAGAAATTATTTAAATCGTTTGTGTTATTTAAATGATTTAAATTCGCATTTTCTACTAAATATCTGGCATCCATTTTAAAAGAGAACTGTTTAATTACGTACATTATTGGTTAAATATAAACTAATCCAAAATTCAGGAGCAGTAAATAGAGGCAATATTTATTTGAAAATGGATTGTAATATAATAAAGTACGTGTCAGAATTTTTTCAATTAAATTGTAGCATCTGTAATTATTTTCCTACTAATGAACATTTGTTACAATGAAGAAAGTATGGCTCGTGAGTTTCACTGGCGTTGAAAATTTTATAATTTAATCTGGGTCCTTGATGCATTCTGAAGTATTAACAATGTGATCAAAATCTAAATTATTGTTAACATCATTATTTTGTCGATCACGTGGAGGCGAAAACGTGTCATTGAAAATGGAGTTAATACTATTTACGTAACATAAAGGCTTAAACTTGTGAACGTGACTTTAAAAGTAATTTTTAATGAATACCTCGATGCTTAACTAACTATAATACATTAACTACTTTTCCCTCACATTTGATTTTGCTTGTTATTTATATATGCTTGACAAAAACCAATAATTACGATTTCATTCTTACTTATTTTTACTTTTACGTTAAACGTATATATTTCGTAAATCACTTTCACAATACATCGTCGTATGTAAGATAAAGGAGACAATGTTTACATTATTTCTCGAGACCAATGACACTATGGTGGTAGAATGGTCGACATTTCGCACCCGTTTTCCTTACTTCTCACACAAGTACGTAACCATTTATCTCAAATTGGGTGCACAGAAAAAGTACCAAGACTTAGGGTGTAAGTACGTTTCACCAAAAATTCCATTTTTGCCGGAACATGTTTCCAAATTAAAAACCTACATACCGTAAGTTTTGATGTAATAATTACAGTAATATTACTGAATCGCTCCAATTAAATAAATAATGCTGTAAAAATTGCGGTACAATATTTAACGGTAAAAATTGGTTTTACTGTAAAATGAATTTTATGGATGATATAACTTTATTCCGTAATTTAATCCGGGTTTTTATTGACAGTTTGGGCTTCAAGCAGTCACCGGTAATCGAACGCCAGTGCTACACAGTAACAAAGCAATGCCTTAACCACAGCGCTATGACGGCTAGTAACGAACGTAACGAACATACATAGCATATTTATATACGTAACATATAACATATATACGTAATATTTTTGTTGCATGATCGAGCTATTTTTTTTAAAAATATGGTGGCTTGTTTTAAGTATTTATGTCATTTTCTTGAAATAATCGAACAAGTTGAATGGGATAACTTGTACACTTTTAATCCTTTTTTTAAGAAACTATCATAGCTGCCAGGTTGTTATTACTATTGCCATGCTATTTATTTACATATTATAGACACATAATTTTTCATTGCTAATTTCAAGTAGATATGAAATTTATAAAATTAATGTAGATTCGAAATCAAACCCACATGTTGGTAAAACTGGTTCAAAAATGTTTCTTTCAAAAGCCTTGAATTTTTAAACTGAAACATATTTAATACATGAAGTTAGTGTATACCGAGATAGAATATATTAGCTTTTAGAAAATTATGACAGTTACAAATGATCTTACCTTTTTCCTTATTTTAATTTCCTCACGCAAAAGTAATATCTTTTCACTTCCTTGGCTGTTGGTTTCCTGGTCAGAATATAGTTATAAGGCCTCTTATCTGTGTGAAAATCAATTACAATTAAAAGTGTAAAATGGGATGTAAGAGTAATTTTTCTTTGCGCTGAAAATCATCCGAATGTTAATAGCTATATTGAGATAATTTTAATTTTGAACCATATTATAGATCAAATTTTTTGTCTAAAACAAAACTTGTCAGATTTATAGTTCAGATGAATTTAGGCCTAATATAATGCAAGAATGACTGACTACCTGACTCGATCATATCTTTCAACTCAAAGTCTTCCTAAAAAATTAAGTAGGAAAATTTGTATCAATAAGGAATCATTTTAGTCAATATTATATAATTCGGTACAAATTTATATTTTCTAAACTGTAGTTATAAGTGTTATATAGTACATATTTGACGCAAAATGTGTATTTTCTAAACTAACGCATTTATTTATTTATCTATGAATAAAAGGAGAAGCGATAATAGAGTAAACTGTATCGTTCAGTTTTTATAACATTTCAGCCATTTAATAATATTATGCACTTTTTGCGGCAAGTATTGATATGAAATTTTTCCGACATTGATTTATAAGTTTTAAAAGCAGCCTTTCCTTCTAAAAAAAGGTTTCTCTTTTATGACTGATGAAGTCACGTGACCAGAAGGAATAAGAATTGATTGGTATGGGGCAGCTTCTATGCGAAAAAAAAAATTGAAGATTTACAGTAAAATGATTTATTGCCATAATTATCTGAGAACTTTTAGAAAAACATTTGAGATATTGTTGACAGCGTATTGTTCAAAGTAATTACAAACAAAATAAGTATTGCAGCTAATAAAAATCAGTTTGAAGTTAACCTACAATATCAGAAAAACTAGGACAATCTTAATGAGTTTTTAAATTAAGTTAATTTTCAGCTCAAATGAAGCCAGAGCATCGTGTAATCAATTGGAAAGAAAAAATATCAATCGCACTACGGTTTAAGCGGTACAGTTTTTTTGTGGATGTAAGATCTGAAACTTCATTATTGTGCCAAAAATATGCTTCCTTAATAATCTGAAGCAGTAAATACACTCTAAGGAAGAAATTATAATCAAAACTATCAGAACATGGTAAAATTTATAGTAAGGGAATAATAAAAAGCTCGGTTATTTTTACTGTGTCACATCTGTAATGATTTTGAATTAACAATAAAATTTGGTAAAAATGCTAAGATTTATTAAACTTGGTAATTTTATGATAATACCTTAGAGCATGACATAAACACCTTTTATTCGGTTAAATTTACTTTTCTGTTTTGAATCTTTTACTAAATGTGGGATAAGGAGAACTATAATTTGAAAACCAGAATTATATCCGCAAACTGTTACTCTTTGAATGGAAAAAAACCCTAAATGAATGGTTTAAATATATTTTGGACTCTGTATTAGCAGAATTATGTTTATGTCACTATAATACTATTTTTTGTGCACAATTTATTTGATGTCTATGATTTTCAAATAGATTTTTCTATGTTGATATCAATAATAGTTTTTGAATCTGTACATTAGAGTGCAGTATTTATTATCTACAATAGAGTGCAGTATCTACTAGAGTGCACTTATGGATTGAAATGTATAATAATAGCAAAATTTTTCTATACAATTAAGCGTCAAAATCTTCTATTTTAGAAGGCCCTAAAAACTTTTTTTAAGAATATTTTAAATTTTTATTTTTATGCGCTGATTTGAAAAAAGTAAAACAATTTTCTGAAAGTTATTATATTTTTAAAAATTTACTATAATTTTAAAAAACTCAGCAACGTTTTTATACATTCAGAGTATATATGCGGAAAAGCTCAAAAGTTATTTGGATAAAGATTTTTATTTTAATATTTGAAGAGCTAAACATGTTCAAAACCACTTTTAAATGTATTTCTTTTATAGAAATGAGATTTTTACGCATCATGCAATTCCGGCAGGGTGAGTTTTTAATAACTGGGCTGACAGAAAGAAGTGGGGATAGCTAGATGGGGAGACAAGAACATAAACAAGAATCTAGAATTGGCAAACTGACTAAGACGGCCTAACCGACTGTAGTGCCTAAGAGGAAGAAGAAAACAAACTACCAACGTTCAACTCCGTATCCTTGTAATTTTGAACACAATCCAGAATACAAGCGATTTTCTGGATCAAGTATTGGGGAGAAACTTTCCTTCGTGGAGGTCTTTTTGATGGAACTAATTCGCGTTTGCGTTACATGGAAAGAAAAACCACAAAAACATCCCATGGTTGGCCTGACGCCAAGAGGACTCTAACCCATGATCCGTCTACCACTGAGGATATTTTACGTCGGTACCGTGATCGGTGTGAACCGGGTGTGGAACTCGTATTTACTAGCCATCCCTGGGATTCAAACCCGATTTACCTCATTGAAAGGCGAACACTATACCCTGAGCCACCACGGCTCTCAGGAATAAAGTTGTAGACAATCCGTTTCTTGCATTTAGTGATAATGTGCTTCAAAAATGCACTCATTTCTTTCAGTAAGGACATGAGGAAACCCATATCCATAACTTTGAGATTAAACCACTAGGCTTTTCAAATGATCATGAACTGTCAAACTCAATAAATTCAATGTCTCAGCAATCTCACTGAATCAATTAACGTGTCTTCATCAGCTTGAACTGGGGTGATGCATTGACATGCATCTTAATCAAAATTATGCAAACCAGTTTTGGCACTGACGTACTGACGATAAGTCTTCTCTATACGTATCGGGTATTTTTCGTTGTTGCTTGAACAGTATTTATTTTTTCCCTTACGCTAGTAAAAAAGTACAATATGCAGAAAGTTTTGTTGATTACTTTCCATAATTCAAAGGGCATGAACCACAAACAACTATGTAAAATCAATCAGACTACTTCCCAACCAAGCGTTGCTATATCAGCTGTTAAAATACACAATGATTATGCAGCTTAAAAATGACGTTAGCTGTAAAAACTCTAATTAATTCCTTTTTGGGGAAAAAAGTTAAATTACTTTTCGAATAACCCAGTAATTTGTGGTAAAATGTACGAGGCAGTGTTCAATCGATATGACTACTTTATGAACTGAACAGAATAGCTTCAATGGTTTGTTTACAAATTCAGAGCATGCATAGAATAATAATGTTGTTCGTCGAAATTCTGTCGTAAAGTAAAATAAAGAAGCTACATATGGAGTTTCTTAAATTCAAGGCACAATTTTAAATTTAAAGTGTATATACCATCCTTTAGAAAAGAATCCCCTGGATTTAAAAACAAACAAATAATTAAATGCTTAGAATATTATTAAACATTTAAAAAAAATATTATCCTCTTATTAAAAAAATATTATCCTAAATATTATCGTTATACATCTTAAGCAGAAAAAGAAATAGAAAGCAGAAAAAGAAATACAACATTTAAAGCAGAAAAGAAAAAGTTCTGTAAGCAGAAAAAGAAGTAGAACATTTTAATAGCTTTGTGATCTAAGGATTGGATTTCCATGTGCTAAGATGAAATCTTTATCATTTGAGGGACATCGTCAATGAAACGTGCAGATGATATATAGATGATGCAGATGAAGTCATGAAATTAGAGCTAAAACAAACTTTCTCGGAATAAACACATTTATTTCAACGATTTTGGATTCTTGATGCTCTCTTTGATTTCTTAGGGAATTATCTCAATAGTTTATGCATAACGATTGCTTCAAAATTTTGGTCACCTATTGTTCGTTTGTGTTACTTTTTCATTGTATTCAATTAGTCATATTCGTTAATTGAAAAAGTCCCAAGATTTTTTTAATTGAGGAAGTCTGAAGTCTCAAGAACTGTTTCACCAATCCCATCTAAATTTTAAATTGCGTCAATTAAAATTACATAATTAAATATAGTTTAAAAAATTTTGTAAATTATGCTTTAAAATTTTTTGACCGTTATTAAAATTAATTAATTTTAAAAAATAAATAAATCTAAATTTTTTTTCGTAGAATTATCTTTAAAAAAAGGAATGTGCAAAAATATGTAATTATCTCAAATAGTGATGATTAATACGTAACGATAGATACACGATTAATACGTAAAAAGAAAAATTAACAATAAGGTACCCAGATTTCAACAGCTTTCATGTCTCAACGATTGTGTAGATCCCCATTATTTTGAGGCTTAAAAATTCAAATCCGTCGAAGGAATGGTATGTTTATTTAGAGAAAGAGCGTTTTCGTGTCTGATGTCACAATTTTAAATTTTGTCCGCCCAAATTAATTATCATATTTAAGACAAATTTCTGGAATAATTAAAATAATAAATAAGTACGTAAAAATTCAATAATATTATTAAAAGATATTAAATCATTACCTTTCTTACTTTGCACACTGCATGAAGAAAACTGCATTTTTAAAATAAATTTATTGTTATTCGTCTTCTTAAATTTTTTTCCTTTCCATGTTTGTCCACGTTTTCCACGCAAACTTAAATTACGTTTAGGGGCCGTTAAAAAAGTACGTACACAAAAATTGAGAAATTTTAATCCCCCCTTCGTACATTACCGTACTTAAGGTCTTATCCCCCCCTTAGAGTATGTACATTTTATTAGTCTACCCCCCTTTCTCATAATTAAAATAATTATGCTTTAAATAATGTTAAATATTTTTTTAAAATAATTTATTCATTTAAATTATTTAAACAATAACACCCAACTTTATATTTGAATCAATAAATAAAACAATCTTATCTGATCAACAAATTGATTTCTTACAATCAATACAATTAATCTATCTATTATTATCTACTGCATTTTCCCAAGAACTTTCCAAATGCTTCTCGAGAGACACCAATTCAGCGTTACTCTTGTCTGTGACTGATGAAAAATTTAGATTATCTTCATCAACAAATCATCTTCGATCCACTCTGCATCATCTTCGTTTCCCTGGTTTCGGAGGATAACCAAAAGTACTAGTTTTTGAGAATTGATTTACTCATTCTAACAAGTGGTCGCCGTCTGAAAAAAAATACAAGAACAAACATATGTATAATAATGTGTAGGAAAAAGTCAAATTTAAATTTGGTGTATGCTCCCCATCATACAAAACAGTACAAAATAGCAAATCCCCACCCCCCTTCGGGATGTACGTACTTTTAGAACGGGCCCTTACGACAAATTATATATTTAAGAAATCTCAAAAGGATATCAAGCAACAAACTAACTGAAATTTATTTTTCTTGTTATTATAATAAAGAAAACATGAATGCTTGAAAAAAAGTTAGTTTTCATTTGCATTCTAAACAATAACAAAAAACAAAATGTTCTCTATTTGTTAAAAGCTGAAATTTTAATACCTTACTATAACTTTGTAGGAGTTTATCTTTTCAGAAATGCTAATTTTCAACTTAATAATAAGTGTTTAACTTGTCAAGCAGTTGTTAAAAATAATACACGTAACTGTGTCTATTCCTAAAAGCAAATGAAATGTCGAGAGATTTTACGTCACTTATGATTAATACCGAGTCGGAGTGATGGATGGGTTTATTTAATGTAGTAGAATTAACACGATTAAATTGGTAGAAATGTCATTGCTCATAAGATGACCAAATTAAATTAGGTTTTCTTCATTCGGTAGTACGAAAAAACATTTTCGTAGAAAAGCCTTTGCATTTTTGTTTTAGCTTCCAAAAAATCCGGGAATAATAATTAATTCTTTTTCTTTTAAATTTTAAGTAAAACAATGGATTTAGAGCTCAAAAGACTACTAATATTTTTAACTGACAGTAAAATTATTTTGCTGACTATAAATTCAAAACCGAAAACCATATATTGCAGCAAAAAAAATCTTATTATACTTGAAATAATTTGAATATTGAATATTAGTTCGAATGTCGGAGCTTCTGATTTTAAAAATAATCTCAAGTTAACGAGTTGAAGTGTTTCATATAATTTTATAAATGAAATTCATATAATTTTATAAATGAAATTCATATAATTTTATAAATGAAATTCATACAATTTTATAAATGAAATTCATACATTATAAATGAAATTCATACAATTTTATAAATGAAATTCATATAATTTTATAAATGAAATTCATATAACTTTATAAATGAAATTCATATAATTTTATAAATTAAATTCTATGTAATAATTCTATATAATTAAGTTCTACATACATTTTCATATAAATTCATAATAATTTCTATATAAATTTTAAAATAAATTCATTATAACTTCTACATAAATGTTTTGTAAATTCATATAACTTCCATTTAAATTTTCATATAAATTCTTCTAAACTTTCAATAATTCATGTAAATTTATAAGAAAAAAATTTAAATGTATTACGAATTCTAATCATAATTCAAATTTTCATTTAGTAACATAACATAAGAGAATATATGTTTTTGATTTGTTTCAATAAATTTGAAATGTTAAAAAGTTTAAAATTAAAAAAAACTTTAATAATACACTGAAAAAGTGTATGGTTAAAACTACCAGAATATGGTAACATTTACGTGCTTATAATGGCTCTATGGGAACACCAAAAAGTTCGGTAATTACGAAGCGCTTTTGTAATGAATTCGATAAAGTTGACAATAAAATCTCGTTTTATAATATGTAATAAAATTTGGTAATTTTTTAATGATGTCTTAGAGCATGGCCTAAAAACAATTTATTCGGTTAAATTTGCTTTTTTAGTTATTTATTGAGTAGTAATAAGAATTATAATTTTCATTTCCAGTAAACAGCATGTGAACAGAAAAATTGCAAAATGAATGATTTAAATACCATATAATTTTGCATTTAGAACGAAAATTATGTTTCTTTTTTGTTTACTAAAAATGCCATTACCATACGGAACGGTAATTTTACCCAATTTTTTCCCTAGGAATAAACTTTCTGATCATTTTATAAGTCAGCTTAGAATATTAGCCTTTTCCTGATCTCATAAGCTTTCGGAAATGAATTATAATATTTTTTGCAAATTATATAAAGTTTATAATTCAAGTTCGCATGTTAAACTATAATATATATTACATGAAGATATTACGTTCTTATAAATTTCTAAAGAATTAGTACGAAAAAATTAAAAATGCTTTTTTTTTCTCGAAAAGTAACAAATATCATAATATATCAGTTTAAAAACTAGTTTTTATTGCAATTGAATCATATTTTTATCGTTATAAGCAGATGTTCCTTAACATTAATACCAGTTCGTAAATTCTCGAAAATGATTACAAATATGATAGTTGCATCTATAACACGTTGACAGGTAATTAAAAATACATCTGGCGTTCGTTGAGTTTTGCTGAGAACATTTAATTGTGAATGTTATTCATTTTACCTGTAAAAGCAGAAACTTAAAAGATACTTAAGGAAAAAAAATGTAAAAAAAAGTTTTTATGTAATTTTAAAATTTAGTTTTAAATGTAAAATTGTAGAAATAATAAAGGTAAAAAGGTTTTTAATGTAGTTTAAATGTAAAAAAAAGTTTATTTTTTAAAATATTAACGCATTGTTAGAGTAAATTCAAAATAAAAAAATAGTTTTGCACAATTTATAAATTCAAAAATAAAGAAATCTTTAAAGAATCCTGACAAAAAATTATTTCCTTTTATGCAAACATCGAAAAATTAATCTTTCAAATAATATATTAACTTTTAATAATTATTAAATAATATATGTAGCATTTATAAGTATTTTTGAATCTAACTTTCTATAAATGATAAAATAACACATTTATAATTGAAATTGTGTATTGGAAGCATGTAAAGCTTTGAAGAACTTAGTAATACGATATAACACACAAGCGATTCCGTTTTCTTAAGTCTAAACAAGACTGGCCTTCAAGGGTATACCAATGATTGTTTTAGCTTTGTGTATCTGCTTAAAGTTAATGAACCTCTTTGATGCACCAATTCATTATGGTTTGTTTATTTTTCGGATAATTAGCAATGTTATTTTCAAAATTCATTAAACATCAAAGAAAGCAAATTGCTTTCAAAAATACGAATTTCATTTTATTCTTTCCAATACTCTTATAGCTGGAAATATTTTTGCAAATACCAAAATTTTAAGGCACAATATTTGTGTTTACAGTAAATTAAATAATTTTCAGTTATAGGATATTGCATTATTTGTAATATGATGTTCTTTTAAAGAGAATTGATTAAGTCCATATTTAAATCCTTTTTTTCGACGCTTAATCATTTACGTCTTTCCATTGAAGATCAACAAAGTGCATTTGTGAACAAACGTATATTATATCCTAAGTGTGCGCTTTGATAATTACTCATTTTAAGTTTAGAAAGCGCTTGAAAAAGATCATCACCAGGCCCAGGGGCCACCCAATGAAAAATAAAGTCCATGTTTAAATCTTTTTTCATTTTTTTTCGACGCTTAATCATCTACGTCTTTCCATTGAAGATCAACAAAGTACATTCGTGAACAAACGTATATTTTATCTTAAGTGTGCGCTTTGATAATTACTCATTTTAAGTTTAGAAAGCGTTCAAAAAAGATCATCACCAGGCCCAGGGGCTGCCCAAGGAAAGAGGTGGAAGGACAACTTTGGAGGAAAGGGTATGGCATAGGTGGAGCATAGGTAAGGGCATGGGTGGAGGGAGAAGTCAAAACAGAGGGTTGCGTGGAATAGAAATCTGGAACAAACCTGGCCCCACCAAGGGCTGTGGAGGTAGAGAAGAAGAAGTTTAGAAAGATTTAGAAAGGCATAATCGGTGATTTCTCTTGAGAACAAGTTCAGTTAAATAGTTTTGATAATCAATATGAGCAACATGATAAAGTTGTTACGTATGAGCATTTAAAATGGACATAGATAAAAATGCGCATTTAAATGAGCGATTTTCCTATCTGAAATGAGCATTTAAAGTTATGTCCCCTTTCTTAGCGTGCATTTTAAGCACTGTCCATTTACTTAAATACGTATTCTGATCTATGTCAAAATTATAGTTTTCAAACATATTTGATGTTTTCAGAAACTTATTTCGATGAAAAATATTAAAACCTTTGAACTTTTTTCGGAATATATTATATTGCGAAAAAAAGGTACCTGAGGTACATTTTTACAGAATTTATGTTTGTTACTTTTTCACTAAATACAGTACTGAAGAGATTGAAAATTTTATTCAGGAAATAAAAGTGATTCATCTATGCGGCTAGAACAAGAAGAAAGAAGATTTTTGCATTTTAAAATAGCAAAAGAAACCTTTTTTTAGCCGTCTACAATTTCCATCTGTTTAATAATTTAAAGGAATTTTGGTATGAAAGCGTATTGGGATTTTATTCTTTTCTACTTACTTTAATAATTTTTTTAAAAAAATAAAAAAATATGCTTTATATCTTTATTAGAAGTTACCACATAATATAAAATTATTTTGTTTTAAGTATGTATTTTATAATCTTGTATTTGATGTGTAAAAATATATTTAGCTATTACAAAAACTCTCTCCAAAAGTAAATGTTTAAATGAACAATTACAGCAGCAAAATATAGCAATGATATACAATCAGCACTTTTTTTTTACAAATATCTTTATACAATCCCTTTAAATGAGCTATGATTAAGATAATTTAGATTTTAAAGGAAATGATTGGATTTTAAAGTTCACAATCTCATTTTCATCCGCCTAATGTGATTGTGAACCTTACTGGTTAGTTTCAGAAAGTTAATCAATCATAAATGAAATCAATAAAAAATATTGTTTTTAAATTGGGATATATCTATCGAGTACTGGCTATTTCGTAGCTTTCACCCACATGTATGTTTTTAAAAAAATTCTTAAAAGAAATTAAGAAAGGTAGAACATCAAGGATCGCAAAATATAATTTAAACGAGTAATAAAATGAAAATACCATCGAACTCTCAGGAATCACTACTGAAGAGAGCGGGACTGGAAACATTAAAACCTGTTTGAGTGTTAGAAGAAGCAACAATTTCTTTTCATTTCGCCAGCCTCATTTGAGACTCAACATATCTAGACATACCTTTTGTTCTTTTAAATATTCATTTGCTAATATGTTTGCTAATATGTAATAAGCTTCTAACTTAATGAAAAGAATACCAAATTTATATTTAATAGGGGATGGTTCCAAAATCCCTATATAAATTGCAATGTGTACTGTTTTAATGTACTGCAGACACAACAATACTCATACAATAAAAAATACGCTTATTTTTATAAAAATTTCACATTTTATATAGGGGTGATTCTCACGAAATATGACAATTTACAGTCTCTTGCTCAAAGACCTAATACTATACTACTAAAAGAACTTTTTTTTAAAATTTTAATAAATAACATTGCTGTTAGTATTTTAAAATGACCTTGTACTAGCATTGACTGTTTTGTATAGCTAAAAAATTTAATTGAATTTCAAAATGTCATTTTCCTGGTATGACGCAAACAATATTTCAACCAGCTTCAAAACTTCCCATACATTTTTCAAAATCTATTTTTTTTTATCGTTGAACCGTTGTACGCATTTCTAGAATATACGCAGAAGGTATTATTTACAAAAACTTTGTTGACAATGATTTTTTCTGTCAATAATTTGTTTGTCATAAGAAAATCTGTCATTTTCCTGGCTAGGCTACTTATATTTAGTAATTTATAACCAAAATAGATAGAGCCAGCAATCAATATCTTATGTTAATAGATTGATCAGAATACCATCCCATCTGAACATGTCTTATTGCATGAGTAAAATACCAACTTTCGGGTTCAAATCCTATTTCAAAAAAATTATCAAGGTGAGTAGGTTTTTATGTTGTCATTTTCATGCCTTCTTGAAATCATTAATAACATAAGTTACATAGATTTACCTGAGTTACTTCAAGAAATCCTGTTGTTTTCTGCTGAATATAAACATCTTAGGCCGAAATGCTAAATTAAAGTAAGGTTAAATGATATATAATGACAAATTGTCCTTATCCTGGCTGTCGTTTTTCTGGTTTATGAATGCCAGGACATTGAAACAGTTACCAGAAAATTTTTTAAACAGTTGAATGTGAAGAGCGGAAGCAAATATTAACCTAATACCAAGTTTATGTAAGTTTGTAATATGCTTGAATGTAATCAAAGTTTTTTTTATTTTTTTATTTGATGATTGATTATTATACACATTTTTATTCTGTACATATCAATATCAAAAACATTTTTGAGTCCTTCTGCAGTGGATTAAAGAATTAATTTAAGCAATTCATTGTCCATACGCGAAGGCTTAAGTTCAGTACCTTACTATTAGCTTAAAATGACTGTTTTTTTCACCTTCTAAGCTGATATGTTATTTTCCTAGAATTCAAAATTTGCCTGAATTCAGCTGAATTTCTATTTTATTTCCTTTCTTGAGCAAATGTCAATAAACTACACTGCTGTCTGTAAAATGTAACTAAATAAATATATCAAAAAAATTTAGATTATTTTGAAGACTTTAAATTTAAAGAGATTTTTTGTTCCGAATTGTCATGTTTCCAAAGAATCACCCGAATATGCAATTTTTAAGTTCAAATATGGTATAAGTAATATAAATAGTATGAGTTACAGTAAGTATGATGTCAAAATACATATGTTATTACAGTAAGTATTATACATTGATACTGCTCATCTTAAAATTCAATTAAATATGCTTCTTTTTATAGACATATAATTTCGTATAGATATGCAATTTCAAACTGTTTCTTAGAACCAAAACCCAAATATGGTGTAAATGATCTAAATAGTATGAATTATAAAAATTTATGTTTTATAATAATTATGGGGCGTATTACGTAAGCACTTCATATCAGTTTAATAACTATTTAATGCAGGATTAAACATATAGATCCACAACAAACCTAATAGTGGGAAATATTTACAAACATGTCTTTCCAAAAGTGGGAAACTTCCCTCTATGTCAAATGACACCATCTGCTCCCACTAAAAGATATCTGATGATGCTATTCCCAAAGTAGCCACCCATTTCTTTCAATAAGGCCGGTGAAGCAGAAATGTTTGCGTTATCTGCCATTTCAGCCCCCTACTATAAAGGGACATGGAGACTACTCCCAGATAGAATCCCCCAGTAAAAGCAAAAACGTTTGGCATCAAACAGAAAGAAATTGAGTTTTTCCCAAAGAATCGAATTCTTGCTCATTTTGAAACTTTAGTTGACACGGAAAATTGGGATAAAAATTACAGAGGGCTGTGTTTTATTAAACTCATATCAGTAACTAAGTTTAAGTTTTTTTGTGAAAAAGATGACAAGGGACTTATTTTCATTTATTTTTTGGCCGAAAACTTTCTAATAGTGCTGTAAGATTTTACAATAAGTTAGGAAGGTAATAGCGACTTACAAGTCAAGAAGAACATAACATAATCCACAGTAAAATCAAAAATAATTGCTATTGAATAGAAATGAATTGAATTTTCAATAATAATCGAACTTTAGCTTCGTTAGTTTACAATGAAAATTTGGATAAAAATTACAGTGGTGTGCTTTATTAAACCAGTACCAGTATCTAAGTTTAATATTTTTGAAAGAAAAGACGACAGTAACTATTTATTTTCATTTATTTTTTGTCTAAAAACCTTTTTATAGAGCTTTAAGAAGTTGCAATATGAAGTTATAAAGTAACAACGACCTACAAGAAGAAATGATTATCAGTTCTTTAATAAAACACATTTTTTAATTATTTGTCATTATATAATTAACAGGAGTTAATATTTTCTATTTAATCTCGTAATTTAAGTTTAATAATAATATAATATTGATTTTTCGTAAATAATAGATTTTTATCTAATGTTCAAAAATCTATTTTAATTTAATTTTTACAACTTGCACGCCTGTATTCCTTACTTTGTCCCAGCACACACCTGGTTCATATATAATTTCTATAATTTCTGGTTATACATTATAAACTCTTATATCGTCGCTTTGAAACTAAACCGTGGTAACTCAAAAAAGCAAGTTTTTCAGGAGAGCGATTTCAAACTTTCCGCGCTAATGCTAATCGCGGCAATGCGATAATGATTTATCTGCTCTCTAAAAGATAACAGGTTGTTTTTCTAAAAGGGTGACTTTTTTTACACAAAATGACCCAAAAATCTCACTTTTCGACTTTTTTAAGTTACAACGGTTTAGCTTCAAAGCGACGATATGATGAGCAGAACTTAATATTTTCTACTAAATCTCGTAATTTAAGTTTAAATTTAATATAGTATTTATTTTTCGTAAATAATATGTTTTTATCTAATGCTAGAAAATCTATTTTAATTTAATTTTTACAACTTGCACGCCTATGGTTCTTACTCAGTTCCCGCACACACCTGGTTCATATTTAATTTCTACAATTTCTGGTTATATATTCATAGATATAATTTCTGGTTATATATTATTTACTCTTATATGATTAACAGGAGTTAATATTTTCTATTAAATCTCGTAATTTAAGTTTAAATTTGATATAATATTGATTTTTCGTAAATAATAGATTTTTATCTAATGTTTGAAAATCTATTTTAATTTAAATTTTACAACTTACACGCCTACTCTATTCCCGCTCACACCTGGTTTATATATAATTTCAATCTGTGATTTAAGTAATTTTAATTAATGTTACAGCCATTGTGAACCTGAGCAGCCGTGTTAAGGATTAAATGTTGCATGACTAACACCGTGATTGTGGCAAAGTAGTTAGAATTACACATACTCATCATTAATTACCAGTCGAAGTTAGTACTAATTTATTTGAAGATTGATGGATGGTGATTGAGCTTACAATCAAGCTCAATCACCAATCCTTCACGGTGACAGATCAGTTTTTTTAACCATTGAGCCATCGGAACTCAATATCAGGACGCTAAGTTTACTTCGCAAGTTTCTTATATTCGCTCGAGAGATCACACATATAACTTTTAATTGGATGAAAAGTTAAGTTTATTAATCGCTGTTTTATTTTCTCTTGGGCACAAAGTTTTAAGTACAAATTAAATACCTGCCTTTTCTGTCGCAAGAGTTAGCTTTCACATTCATTGCATACTTATTATAATTAAATCTTTACTGCTTTGAGAAAAATTATTTAAAATACAAAATCTCAAAAGCGGTAAGCGCAGTATCTGTAAAGAGTACTGTTCACTTTGAATACACATAGAAAAGAAAATCTAGTAAAATTGCAGCACTGTATGGTGATGACATTTTTTGTAAAGAAATTAACAACTTAATTTTTATTTACATAACATTAGGTTTTTAATCCTAACATCATTAAACTAAAACCAAATAATAAATTAAGACCAAAATATACAACATATAAACATTCATTTGGTAGTTTTGTCTTTCATATGGTAACTGTTAATCAGAAATTACGATTTTCATAGTTGTTATTGCCTCAGATTAAGTGAAAAAATATAAAACTTAAAAGTCAGTTCAACCAAATAAATAGTTTTTTATCGCATGCTCTAAAGTATTAATAAATATACCAAACTTTACCACTTATGACAAATTATATCACACATTAAAAAAATATATTTTATTGTTAATTTTACAAAACTCATAGCCAAAGCGCTTTAGTAAAAGTTACTAAACTTTTTGGTGTTCTTATAGAGCTGGAAACGCAGTGAAATTTACCATATTCTAGTAGTTTTAACCATAGTTTTCTCTTCTCAGTGCATAATGATACACTTGTAAAAGATATATATATTTTTAAATGGTTAAGAGGTTTGCAACATTTTGCACAACAATAGTTTATATATATATATATAATACAAACATTATAAATACTTTTGTATTAATAAGAACATTAAAACTCTCTTCATAAAATGTCTTTGGTAAAGAATAGGTGTAGAGATATTCTATTTTGGAACTTCAAGGCTGAAAACATACCATTGAATTATAATTAGATTTATATTTCAAAAGAGGAGTTATTTTTAGAATCTTTTCCTCTTTCACTTCCACATTAGAAAGCAGTAAATGATTTTCCATAATACGTAGGGTTATAAGGTATGAACGACTTGAGCCTTTTTACCTCATTTTCTGTTTGTATAAAATGCAGGAGCGATTGTTTTTGCTGTACGATGTTGACAACCTAAGCTTCGCCACTACTGTCTTGATATTAGTCCACCCCCCTCCAGCTGGGAGGGTGGGTGAGACTTCTGTTTACACCCTACTTCATGAAGCACAGTTATATTGAGAGATCCAGACTAGTCAATACAAAAACAGCTTATAAAATTTTTCTCACCTTGTTGAGAAAAAAAAAGTTCAACTTTCCTCGCCCTCACATCCAAATGATGCTGAGGTAAACACCCCCACACACGATTCGGATCTCTCAAAAATATAGAGTTTTCTTCTTCCATTGAAGAAAGTAGAAAAAATTTTCTTTTCTTTTCCATTGGACACTATTCATGATTTAATTTCAACATTTGTGAACTGTGATATTTCCTAAGCTTTGATACATGTACTATTTCAAAATTTTGTTTACTTAAAATATTCTGTTTTATTTATTTTGTAATTAGCTTCTGAAATTTTTTCAAGAATTTTAGTAGAATAGTTACATGTATGTATGTTAGTAGAATAGTTACAAATATGTATCATTTTTCTTTCTGTTTAGTTGACTAAACAGATAAATTGCATTATCATGTTTTCATTTTTGTCATTGTAAATAATTG
>NC_092204.1:68112657-68115300 GCF_043381705.1 Parasteatoda tepidariorum | reverse complement strand
CCAACTAATGTAATTAAATTCTATATAAAATCATTACACGAAGAACTGTAACTTTTCTATTATTAACTTTTCTTTTATTAATTTACACTTCAAAATTCTTTGTTTCGATCTTGCAAAAGCCAAAATGAGTAAAATTTCTCCAACTAAAAAGAAAAATTTAGATAATTTATATTTCGTTATTAACATTCAAAATCCTATTTTCGATAAGATCAAATTTCATAATATTTTTGAATATTTTAAAACTTTATTTCCATTAAAATATTTTAACATAATTAAAAGCTTTAAATATAATAAATCTCTTGGTAGAACTATATTTAATTATAATGATATAAGCAAGAATTATAGAAGATTAATGTATCCGATTATGAATGTCACTGTGAAGAAGAGAAATATTTTGATTTTGTTGATAAACATCATTAACATATCATTACTGGTAATTTAAATATTATATAAAACTTAGAGCTTAGGAATTTACTGATATAAAGCACAAAATTTAGAACCATTTACAATATATCAATTAATAAAATTCTAAAATACTTTCTTAATGATCTTAATAATTTCTGTTTAACGATATCAAATAGATTCTCTTTACCTTTAGGGATGCTAACAAAATGGATATGGGGAGTTTAATAATACTTTAAAAACTTTGTTTTCAATAATAAGGATAATTTAACTAGTAGTAACAATTCAACAAATTTTTTAAAAATTTCAATCAATTGAGCAACGACAAAAAAAACTTTGTAATTACTGCCATAGACAAAGCTAATAATAATTATGCAATCTTCTGTAAAAAATTCTATGTTGAACTTTTAAATACGGAATTAAAAAATAGTTAAAACTTTAACTTAGTTATTTAAATAATAAAATTGCGTTTAAAAAAAATTTAGCTTTGTATTAGAGGTTAAAAATTAAAATTAGCAGTATACAATTTCCTTACTTATCAGTCCCAAATTTCATAAAATTTCTATAAAATTTAGAACAATCACATGTGAATCTAATGCTTACCTAACTAAACCTGGCTCCATTTTCTCTGACTACTTAAATAAAATTAATAACAATATTATTATATAGGTCTTTCTTGGATTATCACTAATAATCAACCGATTTTAGAATTCATTAAACATAATAAAATTAATTCTATTGCAACTTTTGATTTCCAGGATCTTTTCAACAGCATTCCCCTTTCTAAACTAAAAAATGTCCTTTTAAATTATTACTATGATTTAAAAAAATATCCTTTATCGCGATTTTGGTTATTGGGAAATCATAATTAATTTTTTGTCTTTTTAATAATTATCTTTACAATGGAAGCAATATTTTTCTTCAAATTGATGGAATACCACAGGGATCTAGTAATTCATCTCTCTCAGCTAACTTATTTTTGCATTATTATGAAAAAAATTATACTCTTAATATTAAATTCGTTTTTAGATTTATTGATGATTTAATTATCTTTCATTTTCAAGATTATACTATTTTATTAAATAATATTTACCCAGAGGAATTAATCTTGCTTTGTAATCATGATGATAATGTTAATTTAAATTTTTTGGATTTGGGTATTTTTAAGAAGAAAAAAAACTGCTTTGTTGATTTATACGATAAAAGAAATAATTTTAATTTTAATATAAATAAACTAATTACTTGGAATTCTAATGTTTCTAGGATCATCTATTTAAATACCACTTTTAATGAAACGAATATAATTAAAAGAATATGTAATAATATTTATTTATCCATAAAACAAATAGATAAACTCTTTCAAAATTTGATAAAAAACGATGGATACCCAACTAAAGTAATTAAATTCTATATAAAATCATTGAGTTAATTGTATATTTTTGTAAATAAACTTGCTAGAAAATTTCTTTGCTAATTTATATAATTTTTGCCTTGTGCAAATCCATTTCAGGCAAATCCGTGTTTAAAATTATGTACAAAACAGGCAATTCATGTTTCTTTCTCTTTTCTATTTTATTTCATTTTCTTAAGTAAATGTTAATTTTCTAAAATTATTAATTGTCAACTTCTTTAAATTATCCAGTATAATATCACCTTGCGCACATCCATTTTTAGGTCCATCCTTGTTAACTAACAAATCAAACGCACTTCAGTACTGCAGTAAGAACGCACTTTAATACAAAATCCCCCTATTTACGCTTTTTCTTCAATTTGCGCTTTTGGTTTCATATTTTGCAATCTGGCAATCCTGTTACGAAAATATTTTAAATCCTTCTTGAAAAATTTCCCCTTCATGTAAGTTCATTTGAATTCGCTATTCACTTTATATATTTCATTGCATGTCTTATTTTTTTTATATATATTTTATTTTCTGCTTTACATAATATTTTTACTTATTGTGTTCTATTTTATTTGTTGTAATTTTTTTGTAAAATTTTTTGAGTGCTCCTCACACTATTGTATTGATATATTTTGCTTTGGCTATATTGATACAATATTTGAAAGCACTCCTTTTTGCGGATATATTCGCGTGAGCTGATGAAATGATTATATCTTTTATTTTTCGAATTTGTATTAATTCTTTTTCTCCGGTATGTTGTTATCTTTATTCCCCCCTTTTTTCATTGTTGTGTAATTTTTTTCATGTTTTCTCTACATTTTGAACTAATATATATATATATA
>NC_092204.1:68047280-68112527 GCF_043381705.1 Parasteatoda tepidariorum | reverse complement strand
ATAAGCAAATATATATATATATGTTGCTTACAACTCTTAAATACAATTTTATATTTTACCAGAAAAAATTAAGTTTTATTTTAAGAAGACATTTAGTGTAACAAATAATTTGAGTGTAAATTTTCCGAAGTCCTATAATTTACGAAAACTTTAATCATAAAACCTTCCAGCAAAAAGGAAAATATAAAATATTTAAAGTCAAGCGGTGTATTCAAATGACAGATGTATTCTAACTATGTTTCATAACAGAAGAATTATAATTACTTATTACTTTGGATACTTATTACGACAGTCATTTCCCAGTAATTTTCAGAAAATATTTTTATTTCCATACTGGCAACTCATTCCGTTTTCTTTTCTTCTTTAAGGGCATAGATATACTTGAAGAATTGGATTAAATTTAGACAATTCAACTGATCTAATGTTTCAAAATATTGTAAATGCGCGCTAAAAAAGTTTTATTTAATTTAATTAGCTGTTAAGAATTTTAACGTGGTAACTTTTACTGCGTATATTATAATAACCTAAAAATATCTTAGTATAACTATAGAAAGAATTTGAAATTAAAATTTAGAGAAAAAGAAAAAAAAACCTAATATATAAGTACGTTATATATTTTCTAGTTCAATTCTTGTTTTTTTGTAATCCAAAATACGCTATTTAATAAGGCCTCTCATTTCACACAATTTACTAACTATTGCTCCACAAACTTTTATAATTTAATGTTCTTTTTATATTATATTGCTGAAAATGTTTCTAATTAATGTGAAAATTACTTCTTTTCATGTTCAATTGAATGGGTTTTATTTGCCCTGTGATAGTGACACATACAACATTAATTCTTTTTCCCCCGGCCAAACAGTCAACTCTCTTATTTTAATGCCTTTAGCACTATACTTGGAGAATTTGAAGTCAAAAGTTTCGAAACGAAAATTAATATTCAATTTTACAAAAATTATCTGACAATTTCAGAAAAACTGTACTTTTTCATGCAGAAATTTCCATAATCCTCAAGACAGCAGAATCTGTCGGCTCAAGCAAACCCTCCTTAAAATTTTGGTGCAGTTCAGATGATTGAGTTAGATCTGCTGAATTAAGAAGTCGAGAATAGTAGAAGCACTAATGGTTCATTTGTTTAAGTTTCAAATGAAAAATTTCATTTAATCTAACAGAGTTGCCTAGGGCTATATATATTTTGTGAATTTATCAGCAATCATGTGTATATGTTTCCATGATTTTGTTTTCATTTACATAAATTGTACTTGTTCATGGCATGGTTCTCTCTTCTATTGAAATTAAAGTTTATTGCACCAAACACTCAGTGGAGACTAATTTGAGGAGTCTTTATATTTGTTGGCCTGTTTTTTCAGAACTGATCAAAAGTATCGAAAGCCCTCTTCCCTTGTGCAATTTTGTTTGTAATGTAAATTTTTCAATTTAATTTTTTGTTTTCTATTTACTTCTGCAAGAAGTAAATGGAAAAAACTCATGCTATACTTTGTCTTGCATGAGGAGTTTCAATCGTTTAAATAAAAAAAAATATATATAAAAAAACACTCAGTGGTTGAGCTCAACGCATATACTTGCAATCAACAGCAGTTATTAACGAAGATTAAATCAAAAGACAAAATTGATTTTCCCAATAGCTGATATCAGGAGTGCTTTTTCTTTATTTTTGTGTAAGCTGAACAATTCATAAGGCAATGTTGCCTCGAAGTGTTGAACAAATCTGACTTTAAAGCTATCCATGATGCTTACAACTTTCTTTATAAGAAATTAGAAATTATGTTACAAAAAAAATAAAAAAAGAATGGGAGATAAAATCACGAGAATATGTAGTAAAAATAAATAAACTTGGAAGGAAATACTTATGATAAGATGAGAAAATTTATGAAATCTCGGTTGGGACTATAGCAGCTTAAAAGTGGACAAAAAAGAAAATCTATCTATAGTTGTCTGATTATTATTAAGATGATAAAGTTGTTTTAAGGAGGCATCTGATCTGCATCTGATCTGAAAAATGCATCTATTGCAGAGCGCTCAAGAGAAACCTAACCAGAAGAAAATTACCCGTATTTTTATAATAAAAGAAATTAGAGCCCTTAGCAGTTCTTGTTAGCAAAAGCAAGATTTCTAGAAACATAATTTTAGCTGTAAAATTTCTCAGGAATATGTCAGGATTAATTGTGATTCAAAGTAGGTGGGAAAATCAGTTTTCTTGAACTTTCTAAGATACTTTTGAAACCCATTTTAAAGGAAACGTACTCTTCTGTTTCAGAAATCATTGGACATACACTGTCAGCTTAATAAAAAAAAACTTCTATAGTTATTACATGTAAGGCTTTCTGCTGTTAATAAAGCAAGAAAAAACTCATTCGAAAGAGGAGTGAATCTGATGCTTATCTTGCCGACCCGCATAGAAATATGATGAAAATGTTCACTCCATTATTTCAAAGAGTTTAACTTTGTAACCAACGAGTAACAAATCTCAAGAGAACTGGCGAGTGGAATTCGTCCCGTCATTTGTGAACAAGTGACCTTATAGCAATAAGTGCAAATTATTTGAAGGGCAGCTGTAAAAAAATTAAAGATATGCACATCTTCTGAAATGTGCATCCCAAAACGTTGAAAGATGAGACTACATATGGTTGCCGATTTCCAGCCTCTTGTTCGAAAGGATTCACGAAAAAATGTATTTGTTTTATGACCGCAAACAATATTTCTTCATTAAAATTTACAATGCATAAATAAGCTAAGTTTATTTTGTTAAAGTTGATTAAAACGTATTTTTCGAAACGAATATATTAATTCTGATTATTATAATTGTTGAATTTATTAAATATAAGCAAACCAATATATTTCAAAATTGTAAGTGGAAGCTTTAATTTTTTTAATTAGCTAATTGTTGTGTTTACTTGCAATACATAATCGTTATTATACGATACATAATTTTCTAGAACTACTGTTTTTTTGCTGAAATATGCATTTCAAGTAAACATAAGATTTTAAAACAATTTAGGGCTCAAACCCCTATTTGTTTTACAACTATAACTCTCAAGAATTGAAAAAATTAACATATTATTGAAATATTTCCTAAACTAGTTTAAAATAAGTAAAGCAGCTTGAGAAAACATACATTGTCTTCTGCAATTTTTTTGAATGTATATTATTTTAACACCAAGTGAATATATATTTATCTTGCAAAACCCAAACATAAAAAAATATAAATATAAACTTATTAAATAGTCTGGAGATCGTCAACTTTACAAGCAGCCTTTTTGTTCCACAATGACATAAATGGGTTCATTCCCGCTTGTTTCCTCTGCTAAGTTCTCGGAGAACCCTAAAATATGTTTCTGGATTGCAGCCGGCTTCCGGGCGCTTAGAGGTAGAAAAACAAATGCATCATTGAAAGGGAAAAACTACTCTAGCATCTGTGAAAAAAAGAGACAAAAAGAAAGTTTGAAATACACTCGAGAGTGAAAACAAAACAACTATGACGATATTTACGTCATGGAAAGGCGTTTCCAAAGTAGCGAATCCGAAAGCCTTCGGAGGATTACAACAGTCGTGGTTACTATGACTACAACACCATCTTCTTCAAAAGCACCGGGGAATCCGCTGGTTTGCCCAGTTCCGTTCGAAAACTCTTTCTGAATTCTGATGTGTGATTGTAAATCACAAAACTTCCGAAAAATTGTGTCAAAATTCATTTCTATATATTTATAAGATTATTTTATATCATCTTAAATTCAACAGTTTTATAAATTGCCCTATTAAAATATAGGCAAATATCTAGAAAAGCAAATAATCGCATAACTTTGCTTCACCTGATGAATATTACTTTTCTATTCAAGGAAAAACTGGTTTTTATAAATATGTGGACAATCAGAATTCAAACTGACATAACAAAAACTTAAATGTTTTTGAAAATAATATGTTTAAGATGTAATAAACAATATGTCGAAATACAATAAACAATGCAATAACAGTAATGCAATAAATAATATGATGAATTATTACAAGAGACATTTGAGTATTTGAATATATTTTATTACATATCGAAAAGCCATGGATAACTTTCTTGATGCTACGTTCGAATACACCAGTACAGACAACACAACTGGAGATTTTAATTTTTCATCAGCAAACGATACTGTTTATGATGATGGATATCAGTTTTATTATTTTTATCAGGTAAGATTTATTTTTTCCATATAATGAAAGTTTTACAGTAAAATTAAAAGAATATTTGTGTAATCGTAAAACTGTTTTTAAATTAGTAATTTATCTACAGCAGGTATATGTTTTAAAATATATTCGAACATTTTGATTCGTGTTTGTTGCCAGTTTTACTTAATCCTGAGAGATTTCTGATTAATGATGCAATAATGTAATCGGAACATATGACATATTTCTTCACAGAAATAGTTAATATATAAATTTATGAATGTAAATTTGAGTCGTTAAATATTATTTGAAATTCTTAATTTTTTTTTTAAATTAGGGTAAATTTCAATAATTTTAGATTTCTAGATTTGATTCTAAATATTAGTTTATACTGTTCCGAAAATATGTTTAACTCTATCATAAAAAAGGATACTTTTCGCTTTACCATTTTGTTAGATGGAAAAACCACATGATTTCAACATTGATATAAGATAAAGTTCTTGATATATTTGGGAAATATCAGAATACCATTAATGAAGACTGTAAATGTATTTACCTGTAAATTATTTATTTATTCCTTATTTAACAATATCTAGCAGTTATGTTTATCTATCATAACTTTTTAATATTATTCTCAGTTATTATTATGTTATCGAATTTGATAATTCTTTAAAATTAAAAGCTTCAAACTGTGTTCCTTTATTACATTATAAAGTCATCATATGATATTACCTAATGAAACCATTTTATGATAAAAATATTAAGTTAACACTCTGCAATGATTATGAAATGATAAATAAGATATATTTACTTTCTAATACGTCATATTTACATTTATGGTAACATTTGTGTAAAACTGTGCTCAATAAATGATTGCAAATAAAAATATGAATAAAAAATAACCATTTGATATTAAAGCAATATTTTTTATAATTTATAATAATTATATATTTTTATAATGTATAATAATTATTTACTCTTATAATTTACAATAATTAGATATATATTTTTTATAATTTAAATTGTAATATTACTTTGACAGGAAATATTTGACTGATTTTTATAACAACTTAAAAAATTAGGTAAGAATTTAAAAAAAAAAGTTTTGGTATGAAGTTAGAATAGCAAACCGGCAAAATTATTATGTGTTAATTTTAGCGTAGTTAAATTGTTGAATATATATGGGATCATTAAGTTTTTATTCTTTTGACGTACGCACCCTAATTTAATATATACTTTTTAAGCATAGCTGATTCCTTAAATTTTTATTTATAATTAAGTGATGTCTTAAGAAAATTAATTAGAATTATAATTTTAATAGTAATATCTGAAATTTTGTGAAATTTTTTTTATTTTGCAATCGAAACATGTTCAAACGTCTTCTTGCAAAACTACTTTCATTTTACGAAAAAATTCACATTACGAAAAAAAAAAATACCATTTAAAAAACTTTCTCGCATAATGACCGGACGTGCACTCATTAAGACTCAATCTTAATTGTTCGCGTGCTGGACATAAAGTATGATTCTTAACTAAAGGAGACGGTATATTAAGTTATGAAATCAGACAAAATATGCAGTTCCTCCCATTAAACAATTTTTTTTGACTGATTTGGATTCTTGTCCTTTACTTAGATCCTTTAGAGGAGCAGACGCAAGTTAGAAAATATAGTCTGATAACTAATGCAGGAGAGGGAGAGCAATTATAAATTTGAGACCCTCATAGTTAGTTTCTCTTTTACATATTGGATAGTAACCAAACAATCATATTTTTAATTTTCATTTCTCAAGAAATATTTGACCAATCTTCTTTAAATTTTGCATTTCGTCATTTAAAAATGGGTGATTAAATATTGTGATATCATATGTTAAATTAAAAAAATAAAAAATAATTATGAAAATTATGGTTTTACTTAGAATTAACTCTAGATAAATGTGTTATATAATTGATTACAAATTCTTTAAATTTATTCTTAACAATTTAAGTGAAACGTCGAAATACTTAAATAATGAAATCAATATTAATTCTAATGATCCTAATAATTTAGACAAGAAAGCTGTCGAATATCTTTATTTCACTTTCATTTTTCACGTCATTCGCTATATCTTGAGAACATTTCAAAAGAACCGAAAGTATTTTGAACACAATTATAATACGCATTTATCTAATCATATTTTTTAATGCAATTTTTTTATAATTCTTTTTTTTTATTATTTTAATAATTAATAGTTAAAAAAGTTTCAATTGCAAGTTGTAATACATCTATGTTTAAATAATAGAATTCAAAATTTGAATGAATTTAAGGATCCAAATTTTAATGATAAGATTTTTTGAAATTCAATAACTAAGACTTCGATAATTCACAAACTATTCGACTGTATTCTAATAGTAAAAAAAGATTGTCTTACCGGGTAAAGCGAGGTACTTGCAACTTCGAAACTATAACATATTACTTAAACTTTATATTAATATGAGTTGAAAAAGTTATTTTTACTAACAATATATTATTTTTTATTACTTTATTAAATATTAGTCGAAAGTGTTTTTTTATTTTTAAGGTATGAGAATTTTTATGTCATTTTAAAATATATTATATTAAAGGACTAAAATTTGAACTTAATTGTTGAATAGAAATTTTTGAAATTGGAATTGGATGAAATTATGAGATTGGGTAACTCAGAGACCATTCGTCCTAATATAATAATGCAAATATAATAGTAATAAAGGCAGGGTATTTGCAGTTACAAAGTTTTAATTTATCTACTAAAGTTCTTTAAATCTGTTACCCTTATTTTCATATGAAATTGAAAAAAAGATAGTTATTACTTTCAAGGAAAAATTACTATACGTATAAATAAATTTGAAAAGGAACTCTTAGATCAGTGAAACCACAACTACGAATAATATTTCACCATAGTGTTATTACTGGCAGTCAGACTGCTATATTTTAGGGGGCAGTCAATGGCACCTGGAATTTACATAAAACATGAATTTAAAATATAGATTTAGAGTTTTATTAATGCATAATTTTTTCAATGAGTCTCCGTTTATTTATTTAAATAAGTTTTTATTTACCTTGTGTACGCTGTAATTTCGATAATTCGGGTTATAATTTCTGCGCTGTAATTACGGTAAAAAATTTTACACTTTGAGTGCCTCATTAGTTAAATCCATTTCACAGTAAAATATACTGTTATTTTAATAGTAATATTTATTTTAAAATTATTCAGTAATTTTATGGTAATTATTATTATAAAAGTTACATTGTATCTGATTTTTTGTTACGCAGCATGTTACGGTAAAAATCGATTTTTAGGTATAAAGTCCAGGCACCCGATTGCCGGTCATTTTTACAGTAATTTGATCCTGAAGTTTTACAGTATATTGAAATTTTCATCCTTTCTCTCTCGCTCTTCCCCTCTCTCTTTTTAACATTGAGTTTTGAACTTGCGAAATTCATCTTCTGGCTGTAATGTTTTATTTTGGCTATTGATGAACAATCCGAAAGTATAGTAGTGCGTTTTCAATTAACGAAATATTTTGAAAATTATGTGGAACTTTTCCTGTTGTTATCATTTGATTTTCAGGATCACTATTTGCAGTGCCATTTGTCGAAAAGTTTTGAATTAAATACAAGAACTTGGGGAGGAAAAATATGCGCCACGTTACATTAATTTTCAGCAAGGCACTTAAAAAAATTTTCAGATAATTTTTTTTTAAAACAGCCAGTCTAATTTAGCACTATCTACACTATGTCCCAAAATGATAATATTACTTTACTCTGTTGAATAGATAGACGTGAATATTTCTTATGGTAACAAACAACTTTCATAGTTAAATCAAGAGAGTTATTTTTTTAGAGCAGGTCTAAATTAAATGTTTGGCACTGAAAAATATACAGAGGATGAAACCTAGTATCGTGCAGGGGTAAAGTATGGTGTCATTTGAGAGGTTTGTCTTAATTACAAGCTAGCCTATTTCAATTTTAGCCCACTGACATACATTTTTCGTATATTCTTTCTTATTAATTCTTACTTCATCTTCAATTTGCAATTTTAGCGCCACCTATGAACCAAAATGCAACAATCTGCCTTATCAAATTGGAATATTTTTTTCGGAAAAGTTCAAATCTGTGATAAAAATTCATTAAATTATTTAATTGCTCCCACCCCAACCCCAGTGGGTGTGATAAAGTGTCGAGTTTGGTATCATTGAAGACTTTTTTTTTAAATTTTGCATAGTTACTTTTAAATATATGAATATATGCCAATCATATTTTTGCTCTTTAGTTGCTAGGGATTATTCATTTCAAATTCCTTATAATATTAGTTTTTAATTTTATTATTTTTAATTTAATGTTAATCAAGTCATCATCATATCTTCAGTGATAACTTACAAGAAATTTAATTTTAAATTAATATTCTATGATACCGATCAAATAGTTATTAATTTTGAAAAATTAAAAAGAAAATCTGATTCTCTTATACAGAAACAATTTATTTTATAAAAGTAAATTCTGTTGAAAAAGCATAACAAAAACGAAAGAGAGAACGTATTATTTAAATGGAAAACTTAATTTAAATGGGAAAAAAAAAGAAAAATCACTAGACACTTAGTATGTAAAACCCGTGTTTCTCTTAAATTTTACTCCTGAGAGCAAGGTAACGTTTGGAAAATTTTGAGTTTGCAGTGCTCAATATCTTTTTACTCATAATTTCCAAGCATAGATTCCTTTCAAAATCTTTAAGTAAATCAGATTGAAAATACTAATAGCAACTTATTAAAAAATGAATTAATCCGACCATAATCGTCGTTAGATGAAGCTACCTATTAATTCAGTAAGATAAAAATGATATCAAGAAAACTTTTTTTTCCCGCATATGAAATGATAATAGCCGAGAGAAACTATAATTATCCAAGAGAAATATTAAACGTATGAGATTGTAATATTCTGTTTTGTTTATGTTTGAAAATTGAAATGCAATATTAATGAAAAAAAAGGGAAAAAAACATCTTAAGTGATATATCAAGTTAATATAATGCTTTTTACGTATATTAAATTATCATCACCAGAAAATAAATTAAAAATTTCATATATATGAGATGATGATATCCTGTTTTGCTCATATTTTGATCAGCCAGTACATTAAGAAAAGAAGGTATGCTCAGAATTACCAGTATATGGTAAAACTTACCGTGGTTCTGAATGATTTTGCTGAAATTAATTCTAAAATATAGTTTTATACTGTGTGTTAAAATCAGGTAAATATGGTAAAATTTGGTAGTTTTATAGTGATATCTTAGAGTACTTAGAGCATGGCGTAAAAATCATTTATTTGATTAAACTTACTTTTCAATTTTGTATTCTTCACTAAATATGTGGTAATAAGTACTAGAAGTTTGAAAACCAAAATTTCCGGTAAACGGTTTACATACGGAAAAATTACCAAAGGAAAGGTTTAAATACTGTATACTTTGGATTTATTAACCAGAATTATGGTTTACTTTTACCAGAAATATCATTAAAATGCAGTATGGAAATTTGGCCGGAATCTTTTCCCCGTGTAGCAACGAAAATAAATATGAGATTTAAATGTGTTAAAAAATATTTTCCATCCATGCAAGTAATTTTTCGCTTATGAGATGATCATCACGGAAATTAAATATTAAAACCTTAAAAAGTATGACATGAAAATATTCCGTTTTGTTATGTGATCGTTTTGTCGCACTATTAAACGAAGGAAAAAACAAAAATTAATTATTTTAATGGATATATCATGCTCATATAACATTTTTATTTCGAATAAAATTTTGCATGCTTGTTTCGCAAACAGTTTATGGTCAATTGTTATTCATTGTCATTTGAGATCCACCTGTTCTGCTAAATGAGAGTAAAAAGTTTAGTGTTCACGTTTCATCATAGACGCAACAATGGTTAAATCAGTTTGAATTTCTGTAGCTATTCATTCCATGTTTATAACAATAAACAAATATTCAATTCGCTTTAAGCTTTGTAATATAGGTAATTCTCAGAAAAGATAAATATGAAAGCGCGTCAGCAATTCATTACGCATCATTTTATTTATTTTCTTTTAAATTAGACAAAGGTAATTACAGTCATTTTTGTGTTTTTTATGCGAGGCATATTTTGAATTTTCTGACATTGCTTGTGATTTTTTTTCTGGCCACATATTGTTTTTCAGGCTATTTAATACCTGAGTAACGTAAATATTAATTTTGGTTGACATTTAATAAGCATTAAAAACTGGTTGACAACTGGTTTGATGGTTGACAAGCGTTAAAAAATGGTTGGAAAAACTGATAAAAAAAAGATCTAGAATGATAGACAAGAAATGTGAAGGTGTTTTTACTGTATTTCTTAAGCAATAATTTGATTTTTCAATATGTAATTAGCGGTAATGAAAGTAGAAATTACAGTTAAGGGCCAAAGTAAAAAACATTCACTTATAATTAAAACTTGAGAACTTCGGTGACAAACCAACTGGCATCATCGGTGCCAGGTGGCTTCGGCTTCGGTGACAAACCAACTGGCAATTTTGCCGTAAAAAATACCGGCTCTCAGCCGGTATTTTTTACGGCAAAATTCATTTTTACTGGAACATGTTACCGAATAAAAATTCTAACATTCTACGTACTAACATATGTCAGAATTTTTCTTTTCTGGCAACATGCATTCTAAGCTAATTTACACCTGTATAAAGTGAATATTAATTATGGTTAGGATCTGACAAGCGTTAAAAACTGGTTGACAAGTGGCTTAATGGCTGACAACTGGTTTAATAGTTTGCTAGAGCTGAAAACTGGTTGAAGCCTTCAAAAACTGGTAAAAAAACTAGGATGATAGGCAAGAAATTATAATGCATGTAAAGGGTTTTTATCGTACATCTTAAGCAATAATTTGCTTTTTTTTTAAAAATCGACATACCGCATTTTTTACGGTAATAATTACCATAAAATCATTGAATTACTCTAATAAATTAACATCACTGTAAAAATTACGGTATAATATTTTTGGTAAAGATGGATTTTTCGGATGATGCACCCAAAGTGCCGGTACTTTATACTATAATTTGATTCGGACCTTTTTATAGTCTGACTAGCCATTTGAGGAACTTTTAATATATTTTGTGTGAAAGGACGGTTGAAGTAAATAATTTTCTTAACACAAACTGATAAATGATACGAAATATCCAAATGAAACCATTTTAGTAATCCCCCTGTTTAATAAAGAAAGCATGGTTGAAATGGGAAATCTCTATCTTTGTGGCTTAGCATCGCTTTCAATTGGGCAAATTGGCGTCTATCAAAAGCACTAAAAATGAAAGAAAAAATTTCCTAAAAATTTCATCCCCAAAAAAATTTAAAACTTTATTTCAGTATGCATGTACTTTTTAGCATCACTGTCAGTCAATCTAATAACTCCGTAATAACCCTCACCATTATAAATTATCCTTACAGTTTAAAATTATCCAAATGTTCTTTTCAGTTTTCCTTATGCCTGATAAGAGACACCTGGTTCAAATTTGAGAATAATTTTGGTAAAAACTGGTTACTATCAATTGGACTAATTACTCCCATAATTAAGAAAATTCATTTTTAGTTTTTCTATTTTTTTTTCAGAAAGAACGCGGGGTCCAAATTTTAGATTTCTATCTTGATAAAAGCGTGGTGCTGCTTGGCATTACTGTCAATTAGGGTAATTACCCCAATAATTGCACAATATCAAAACGCAACTATTTTTTTTAACTTTTCTGTTATCTTTTGATGAAAATTTGCTCCGAACTTCAGGTTTCTTTCTTCATGTTCGGAACATTACTTAGAAGATCATCATATTACCTATTTGGTTAGGTCTGGTTAAAGTGAAAGTAATATCTTTACTAGAACAGTAGCAATATTTATGTACGTTACATTAACTGAGCGTTGTGTATTTTTCGGTACTTAAAGAATCAAGTTAGTACAATCAAACAATCAACTCATTAGTTGATAATATTAATCATTTCTCAACTAACTAAAAGTACAGCAAATCAAACAGTTTAAAATATTATTACAATCAATTGAAAACTAAATAAGAATGAAGAAAATGAGAGAAACTTTAACGATAAGGAAGCTGCTTTTTTGCACATTACCCAAGTAAAATATATAAAACTGGTAATTTTGCACTTTAATGGAAAAAATAAGATTATTGACCGATCTGTTGGCCAATATCCACCATAACGGCTGTCGAGCTTTCACAGTAACATAACGATTTAACTGGAAAGTTGATCCTCCAAAAAGATCCTCTGCCTGAGTTTGACAAAAATGACAAGGACGCAAGTTTGGTATTATTACTGAATGCTTTTTTGACTTGCATATATCTTTCTACAATTTATACTCTGTGATTGCCAAGTTCATTTTTTAAATCAAAAGTCGTGGCAGATATTCTGCTGCATTTTAAATGTTTGGGAAAAATCTTCGTCTGAAAGAGGAAGAATCTGTCAGGTTTACAATACTATAACAACTATGATCACTCGTTTGATGATCCTTGATGACCTTGGGTGATCAATTAAGTGATCTTAGGACTAAAATGTGTATTCCTTAATATTTTGACGCAGATCGGACACCAGTGTCCTTTATATTTTTTCTGACATATTGATTTTATATGCATTGTATTTTTTCTGATGCTCTATTTAAAAGCAAAAATATATTACAGCGAAATTTCTCGGAAGCTACTACGCTTTGTTCCACAGTAAAATGGTCGTTAATAGAGGCTGGTCGTTCTTAGGAGTCACCTACATTGACTTCAAAATGTTATCGAAGGTACAGGATTTTTGGCAAACGATTTTAATTTTAGTCAGTGTCATTTCCTTGGTGCGGCAATGCCACTTGTGTTAGCGTCATAAATGTTTCATAAAAATTCTGTGTCAAAGATGATAAAACATGAATACTATGTAACAAAAATTAATCCTTATAATTCCTTACTTTGCAACTTTAAACCTTATTATCCTATTCAATAAAAAAGAACTTTTGTTGGTAGCTAGTGAATAAAACAATGCTTAAAAGAATGTAATCTAAAACAGTATTCTTAAGTATAGTTATTGTGTTCCATTGTGAATTAAAACTTGAAAAATGAAACTTATGAATTACTTTAAATTAGAAATATATGTCAATTACATATAAATCCAGGGTTTATTTCCTTTTATTTCTATTATAGTAAAAAGAACCATTATTCCTTACATTTTACAAAATACGAAGTATCTTTTGGAAAAGCTATCTTCATTCGAAGATTCGATGGAGCATTAAATTTCAACAGCGTTCAAATTCAAGATAATTCATGCATGATAAAAGTTTTTTTATTCGAAACGCCGATCTTAAAGATTCAAAAGTGCTGAAAAATTATACTTCAATTTAATCACTCATAATAGCTACTCCGTGTTTAAGAGATCCTTGACATTTCATAACCAAATTACAGTGGCCGTATCTTACCAACATTTTATCGAATTCTTCACTCTGTCTTGTATTTTAACGATAAAATATTTGTGAAAAATAATAAAGATGAATGATATTTGATAATTTAATTGAGCTGAAAGACTGAAAGCTTATTATAATTTATTTTTTACTATTATTTTCTCATACGCTTTTAAAGTAAGTTTTAACGGTTCGTTTATTTTTTGAAAATTTATCTATGCGTAGAATTTTTTTAAAAAAAAACATAGTAAATTTATTAAATATCAATTCGATAAATATGAAAATTCAATTTCATTTTCGTTTTTTTATTGAAATATTTAACTTACAAAAGGATATATTTCCTATATAATAAAATAAGTTTGATAAGGATTTCAAAACAATTATTGATAAAAAATTAATTTTATGCATTTTAATATTTATACCTGTTCATTTAATGAGATAATTCTACTACAGTTAATTTACGATTTTTATAAAATGAGTTTTATAATGCCCAATCTTAATGTATTGCGTAGAATCGTTGCCAAAGTATTCACATAAGTTGCGACAGATTAAGATTTATAGGAGGAAAAAAACAGAAACACTATCGAAATCTATCACCAGCAAATCACTAGTAAGGAGGGAGGAATGAAAAACATTCACATCAATTCGGTTAGCTGGTGAAGTTTGTTAATGTTTCTAACAGTGCAAATCAAAAACTAAAAAAGTGATTAGAAAACAATATCTATTCTGAAAATTTTGGGAAGCTTTTTTCAGGAAAAATCAAGAAATAATTTTATCAAGTACCATTTTTTATCTTACAAATTTAGAAGTTTGATTTCCGTAGCTGTAATTTCTTTCTACTAAAATCTAAAGAAAAAGAAGAATATTTGATGCCATAAGTCCTTACTAGTGCCTCTATCTTGAGGTATTTAGGCTAGTTTGTGTAGCAAATGAATCAAAGCAGGTTAAGTAAAAATATGTGCATATTTCTTTTTGTTTTGTTTCAATAGTTCATAATCAATTTCAGTTCATAATCATTTTTATTCGAGAAGTGAAACTAAAATGGCTCTATCTAGACAAATGAGAAATTGTTTCAAATGTATTTTACTAAGCTGAATTGATTCAAAGTAACCCAAAACCGATAGGACTAGTTGATGTAGATGCTATTAATGTTTTATGCTTAAAAAGTGCAATTTTGATACCAATAGCTATCGTTTTTGAAATAAGCTCACAAAATAATACAAAAATCAATGAAATAATTTTTCGAAAACTCAAATTTTTCTGGCCTGTGGTAATTGCCTTCTGACTTGTTTCTTCTGGCAATCAACAAGTTTTGTTGTTTTTAGTCCTGATTTCCTTAGTAGTTATTCGTTTGAGATTAATAGTGCTCTTATTTATCCTTGGATTAAAATATTTTATACGAAAATAATTGTTTAATTACATTACTTTTGTTAAATGTATAGTATAAAATACTGTATTTAATAAATATAAAAAATAAATTTTAGCGGTGTTATATCTTTGTGGATTATTTTGTATTTGTAACTATTATTATTAGTCATTATTTGGTTAGAATAATTCAATTTGTCATATGGCTTTTATAATGTGCATGCTTTTTTTATTTCACTGTTAACAAGGTTTCTAGAATTATATAGGTAGGGCGACTATCACAGACCACTCTGTATAACAAGTATTTTTAAAAAAAATCGTCATTCACCCAAAAAACAATTGACATCTCTCAAACCTAAGAAAATTGGCAAGGCTATAGATGATCTAAACCATAATTCATAATTAAAATTTGAACAGTATTTTCAATTACACCTTTTAATTTAATAAGCCCCATGTAATAGTTTTATTCTTTTCAATAAAATAACTTATCTTAGATTTTAAANATATTTGACGCCATAAGTCATTACTAGTGTCTCCAACTTGAGTATTTAGGCTAGTTTGTGTAGCAAATAAATCAAAACAGGCTAAGTAAAAACATGTGCATATTTCTTTTTGTTCTGATTCAACAGATTTTAGTTCATAATCACTTTTATTCGAAAAGAGAAACTAAAATGCCTCTATCTAGACAAATTGCTTCAATTGTATTTTACTAAGCTGAATTGATTCAAATTAACCCAAAGCCGATAGGACTAATTGATGTAGATGCTATTAATGTTTTATGCATAAAAAGTGCAATTTTGATACCAATAGCTAACATTTTTGAAATAAGCTCACTGAAATAAAATCATTGAAATAGTATTTTAAAAACTCAAATTTTGCTGGCCTGTGGTAATTGCCATCTGACTTGCTTCTTCTGGCAATCAACAAGTTCTGTTGTTTTCTGTCCTGATTTCCATAGTAGTTATTCGTTTGAGATCAATAGTGTTTTCATTTATCCTTGAATTAAACAATTATTTTCGTATAAAATATTTTAATTACATTATTTTTATTAAATGTATAGTATAAAATACTGTATTTAATAAATATGAAAAATAAATTTTAGCAGTGTTATATCTTTGTGGATTATTTTGTATTTGTAACTATTATTATTAGTCATTATTTGGTTAGAATAATTCAATTTGTCATATGGCTTTTATAATGTGCATGCTTTTTTTATTTCACTGTTAACAAGGTTTCTAGAATTATATAGGTAGGGCGACTATCACAGACCACTCTGTATAACAAGTATTTTTAAAAAAAATCGTCATTCACCCAAAAAACAATTGACATCTCTCAAACCTAAGAAAATTGGCAAGGCTATAGATGATCTAAACCATAATTCATAATTAAAATTTGAACAGTATTTTCAATTACACCTTTTAATTTAATAAGCCCCATGTAATAGTTTTATTCTTTTCAATAAAATAACTTATCTTAGATTTTAAATCCTTTTATAAACGTTATTAGAAAATAAGCCTAGTGTAATAAATATTAATAAAACCAGTTCGAAACATTTTTTAAAACTTCTAAAAATAAAAAAATACATAATATAAAATATTTTATTTATTAAAAATCCAAAATCAATCTTATCGAAGTGAAAATTGTAGGGTTTATTTTATATTTAATGTATGTTATATTTGATGTATTAGGGTTTGATGTATATGTTTATTTTATATTTGATAAAATTAGTCAGGTTCTTATGTCAATATCATTTGATTTTTTGAACGTTTTTTTATGGAGGGATGTAACGAGTGATGCATTTTCACAAATTTACGCAGCGAAATCAATAATTTTAGGTAATAAGTATTTTTCTGAGAGTTACTCTTTAAAGTAGTATTAGATACATTACATATTAAGCAGCAATAGTTTTATAAAAAAATTGACAGTTCAATTCTGATTGAATATTTATGAATGGGGATAAGTTTATAGCATTTTAATCGATGCATTAAAAATCCATTTCACATGTTTGAAGAGAGAAATCCATAAATTTAACACCATAATTAAGATCCAAAAACTGAATTGTCTTTGAATTTCTAAAGCTCTTTAGAAGGCGAATTTCCTCATTTTTAACTTTTCAGAACACTTATTTTAGATATACATACATAGTAAAATACAGAGCCATATTGTGTACCCCCTAGTGGGTCTATTATTATTTCCTTTGGTAGGGTACACTATTCCTAGGTAATATAATACGTGGCCAAATTAAAATATCATAGGTTAATATTAAGGGCAGATTAAGTGTCAAATTTGAAACTGTTACCGTATGTTTTGTACTTCAGCTGCAGAATTTAAACTTTTTTTTTGAAAGGCAGTAGAATGTTAAGTTTTGTGCTATCATGACGGCATAAAACTTAACATTCTATTGTCGTTGAAACAAAAAAGCGTAAAAATTCTGCAAATAAAATCCAATACATTTGACTACAGTTTTAAAGTAGTTATTAGTTTAAACTATTTGAAGTCTGAAATGAACACTGTTAATGACGTAACGCCATTAGTACGTACCATAATAACAGATGGTAACAGATATTCTTATGGAGCACACAAATATTTAAAATCTAGTCTCATCAGCGGGAAAAGAAAATTACTGCTTTACAAAGTTTTGATCAGGCTCATGAAACGCTTCATACGCCGCGCTACGTACATACCCAATACATATGTTGCTGAAACGTGGGCAATCACTGAAAGTGATAAGAAAGTTTCAGTGGTTTTTGAAAAAAAAAATACTGTGAAGTACTTTGGGAGATGTAAAATGTAATGATACTTGGGGAAAATAACAAATTCAGAACTTTGCAGGAACTACAAAGAGGCAGACATAATAAAGTTCATATTAGTTCAAAGACTAAAATGAACAGGACACTTGATTAGAATGAATGATGACAGAGTGACCAAAAAGTTCTTCCACGCAAAAATATCTGGAGCCCAAGAAAGAGGAAGACGTAGGATCTCGGGGATGGATTCCCTGGAAACGTATTTAAAAGTACTTACAGTTATAAACTGGAAGAATCTATCCAAAAAGAGAGCAGCTTGGAGCTTGATTCTGAAGATGGCCATGGCTCACAATGGGCTAACGTGCCATTAAAGAAGGTTCATCGTGCCACACAAAACTTTAAGAACGTCGTGGTTTTTTTCAAAGTTATCTAAAATTGATTTTGTTTTTGCTTATTACAATATGAAAAAAAATTAATAGTTTTTCAAGCAGTTCAAATGATTATTTTTTCAAAAATAAATACTGTTTCGATTTTTATCTTGATATTTTCTTTTATAATTTTAGTTAAGATGTTATTTAGTATAATTTTAGTTAAGATTTATTTAATTACCTGCAGATAAAACATTGTTAAAATATGCATTGTTTATCTAAAATAGCGTTAAGTATTTCTCAGTAAAAATAGAATACATGTTTAAATTAAAAAAGTCGAATTACTTTGAAAATAAAACAGTTATCTATGAATGCTATGAGAAAACGAGAACATTTCATGCTGAAATGTTTTTTAAGTTAATAGCTTTACACCTACAAATAATTAGATGATAATATTTACATTAAAGAGGTGAAATTTATGTTAAAAGCTTTTGTATAAAATAAATATTTGCGTAAGAATAAAGAAGACCGAATGAGTGTATGTTAATAATAGCCGCTATCAATCACGGTAGTTCTTATTTGAAGTATACAGAAATACTTTTCTAAGATAATAATTTAGTAAAAAAAAAGCATTTTGTTTTAAAAATTTATATTTGGTAACATCCATTTCATTTTGAGACAAAATGTTACGAATAAATTAGCTAAGTGCTTATGTATGAAATAAAGTGTATACTCATGAGGAATGAGAGAGAAAGCATGTTACTCCGAAACTTTAAAATAAGAAACTATTTACCATTATTAGTATACAAACTTCTGTTGTCTTTGTAAGAAAATTTTTTTTCTCCGCGTTTATTTTGGTCCTAGTTTTATAAACTTTCCGCCAACCCGAATGATTTTTAAAAAACCACATACTTCAGAATTTCTCGGAAAAGAATATCAAATAACAAGTTATTTTTTTACCGTTTTTAAGCAAAACATTCAAATAACCATAAATAACAGGATATTCAAACTGTTAACTGTCAAAAAAATTGTTTATTAACTACTTTTGCCTAATACGGTTAAGCAACCAGAATTTTATTGCAATAACTATTCCGACCTAGTGAAGAAGCCTAGTTCCTTGCAGCTGGGTACATATAGCCGAGAAGGCTAATATGTCAATCTCATGGCCGACAGAAAAAAGGGTTCGAATCCCAGCGTTGACACATTTTTTTTTCTCCATTTCCTTCAACACATAAAGAGTTTCCGGTATCATGCACTCCTCAATTTTTGAAGCTGGATTATTAGAATACAATGCTCTCATTCACGCATAGATGGCAGCACCATAAGGCTGCTTAACGCACACAAAAATTAGTATTTCAAATATATTTCGGTCGGTGAAAGAACCAGATAACGTAATTAAACCATATTCCATGGTTCATTCGATAAAACTTAACACAACCTAACTCCAATACCCATTACCTAATGAAAAGCGTAGCTCCAATTTCTAGTGTAATTTACTGTTAACGTGACACACACAATTAGTCGGCGGAGCTCACAGACCCACAATGAAGTTGGTTTGGACAGTTTGCGTCATAACTGTAGGGCTAGTAGCCGAGCGATGGTGTTGTTGAAGAAGAGTAGTGTTCATATTTCGGTGTATCCAAGCCGTTATTGTTAGGTAATGGTCTTCTTTGGGCGTTGTTCACGTCTACGCCCTTAACCTGATCTACAGTCAGCATTTCCAGTCCCCCCAAAACGATTCTAGATCCTGGAAATCACACTTTGTGAAACTCCAAAGGCCTCTGTTACTTCGGAATGTGTTTGGCCCCCCTCTAATCGTCCAACAACTCACCAAGCTTCTGGTTCGGTTAAATGACTTCGTTGAGACATCGCTCTCATCGAAACAACGCACTTACTGAATGTCGATCCACGTTTAATTTTGTAAAACATAACAATGCCCATTACCTAATGAAAAGCCTAGCTCCGATGCCCAATTAAATTTCTTTTTATGAGTTTGAAACCATGCCTGATGCAAATGGTTAAAAGACCGTATAGTTTTGTATTCGTGGTTTTAGCCATACTTGTTGTAAACGGTTTTAAAGCCATAAAGGTAAAACAATGTTCTTTACCGTAAACTTCACGGTTAATTGGATAGACAGACAAATGACGATTATTTTACCATATATTTAGAATGAAAATTCTAACAGTGCATGTCTACGATATTAAAATTAAAAAGAATAACATAAGACATATATAAACAGAAAGAATGAAACTGGATCAGGATAATTTTATATAAAATATGCCTAAACATGCAAAACACGTACATACGATTTAAATAAACGTTTTATTTCAAAATCTCGGAAGTAGACGTTTCGATATCAATATAATTACCGTTCTCGCATGTTGGAAGCAATATCATACATTCAAAGGAGAGAGGATTATATTTCCGGGTATTTATTATCAAACTGCAGGTGTTTCATTTACTTTGATGCGTGTTTCGCCAAAGCAGCTTTTATTACTTGTAAGTTAAATACCAACGCTAAGAATGATTGATTACGGGTAAACTTTAACACTAAAATGCAATATATTCTAACCAAGTTATTTTCTATGCATTTTATAATTCGTTGTAATGAAAAAATAATAAATACTAGTTTAAATAATTTTTCTTCTTAAAAATCATAAAATAGATGGTTATATACATAATGTAAGACAACGGAAGGTAATAATTTAAAACGAATAAATAAGGGAAGTAGTCTAATAACAGGTATTTAACAATGTTAACGCATTATTAAATTTTACAAGAATTAAAAAAGAAATACATCTGACGACATGATGAGTATTAATTATGAATATAATATAATTGATAAATTAATAATATATTTAGCAAAGCACACGAAATGTAATGTGTTTTAAAGAATTTTTACTGAAAATTCATATTTATTCAGAGCGTGAACAACATTTTTAATTCTAAGTCAAAATCTTTACTTTTAATTCTAAGTTTGCTTTCGATAATGTCAATCACAATCTTTTAATCAAAAAATTAGAATTTGCTGGTTTTAGAGGAATTTTTTTAAATTGGTTTATTTCATATCTTTTAAACAGAGAACATAGAACTAAAATCCGAATAATTTTAGTAATTTTTTTTTGTCAAACCGTGATGTTCTTCAAGGATCTATTCTAAGACCCTTATTGTTTATTATATTCATCAATGACTTTTGTCGACTCAAACATATGCTGACGACTCCGTAATTTTGTATTCTTGCACTGATTTAAATCAACTAATTTTTCAACTTGAATCTGATATACGCGTAATTTCAAAAATGTTTACAGTAAATGACTTAAATTTAAATCTAAATAAAACTAAATATATTTATTTCAGTTTAAGAAAATCAGAATTTAACTAAAATTTAAAATTTCACTCTCTCTCCTGTAAAAGTACCAACGAAAATTGTTAATGCTACATTCTACAATCTGTTCTTCTCTCTTATTTTATGATACATCCGTTTTTAAACTCTTAGTTTTTTTTATCACTGAATGATAATTCTGGTTTGTTTATTCAAGAGACATTGTACGCAGTCAGTCAAATATTTTTTTGTGTGAATATTTTGGGAACATAGGTGATTGAAGAAGAATGGATTTATAATGAACGAGACAATTTAAAATACATTTAAATAAAAATAGGCTATTGAAACGTAATGGATACCAAAAGAGGTCGCGACTACCGAAAGAGGAATGAGGTTTATTCATAATGGTCCTCATAAGCGGGAGATATTTGTATAATCCACTGGGTCTTTCGCTTTATTTTCTTATAGTAATTCGTTAGTTACAAACCTAAACGTTTAACATTTTTGGGTTCTTTGATGAATCAGAATCGACTTGTCTATTAAAATATATACTACTTGGATAGACAAGGTGCACAACTTTAGAGAAAAAGCAAAATCCACTTAAGAGGAAGAACGGACGTTCGCAAGTAACGCAATCCATTTAGACAATTTATTTTTTCAATCCTAGAATTATTTTGTTTTCTTTTTTTAGGAAACTCTGTAGATTGAATTTAAACTATTCCAAAGTAAATATTCAAATGTAACTCATCATTGTGCGCTCAATATTTTAAATTTCAATATATGTTGTATTTCAACATACAAATGGCTATATTTATGATATATACAAACATGTATGTTTCAACTTACAAGGTGATCCGTGAAGACCGTCTTTATTATTCATCTTCAGAATCCTTATATAATACATTTCCTTATATAATACATCTTTATATAATATATAATACATCAAATATTAAAACAAAAAAGTATGCATTTTAAAGGTTCTTAAAATTAACATTTAGAAACAAGAACGTTATCGAAATGTAACAATACACAGTACATGAGGACATGTCATAAACGTGAACGCAGGTTTAGTTGCAGATGGAACTAGGTGTTCAGAATAATAGTCTTTTAACTTATCTATGTTTTTTCGGGAAATTAAGCCTGTCTTGTTGATTTTTTATATTCGTCTTTCTGTACTTCAATTCACCTGATTTCAATAAGATTTTGATTTTTACATTGCTCAAATATTAACTTACAACTTTCTATGTGTATACTTTTTTGATTTAATTTTTGATAATGAGTCTAAAAATGCAAATGAAGTGCTGCATTTACGAAACACCCTATATACTCTACTTAAATAAAAAATAATTGCCTGCATAAACAACTTTAGGAAATCGTGATACACATTTCATACTATTTGTATACTTAAAATTCTAATTAAAATGTATTAAAAAATAAGAATGTATATATATGAATCTTAAATTTGGAAAAATAAGCAATGAGTTACACCACTATGTTCTACAAAGTGCAATTTTGATAAAGTTAAAAATGTGTTGAAAAAATACAGAAACAAATGGAAAAGATTCACAATGATTGGTTTGGAAAAAGTTAAACTTTTCCTTATTTATTGAATTTATTGTCTTCGTTCCGCTTCTTTATGTTTAAGACTTTTTCTCCATTTTCTTTCAGTGTTTCAATCTGTAGTGTTTCGTTTCAATTCCAGTCTTTCGTATACATATCCTGCGGGTTTTGCAAAAATGTTGATTGTTTGACTATTCCTGTTTTTCATTTGACGTAGAATTTAGGATTATACTCAAGTTTCACAAACTCTCGTCTTTTTAAATTTTGTTTAGGTTTAGAATAATTCAATTCGATTTCTTGTTTGTCATTATTATCCTAAGTTATTTAAAATCGAAAATATTTTTAATTTCTGTTTTACGGACTGATTCCAATAATTCAGATGCATCATCAATAACCATTCAAAATTGTCTGTTTCAAAATCATATCGTTGAAATCTCATTAACCATATTCCTATCAGTAGTAGCTGTTTTACGTTGTTATTGAAAACAAATTATGCTCGATTTGCACAATATAATCGATTTTATTATTCAGCTTCAACTTATAATTGGAATAATTCAGTGATTATTCGTGATTTTCCTACTGAAATACAGCATAATGAAATACAGCATAATAAACTTCTATTTTTTGAAATATTAAAAACTAGAATTTTTTAAACATTGAAATTGTTACAAAAATTGAACAAGCTACAACTGTTTCCAAGCTGAAAGCAATTTTATATAAAGCACCATATAAAATAAAATTATCCAATCATAATACCATCATAAAAAACTTAAAATGAAAGCGGAATGACTATTTTAAAAAAAAAGATGGATTTATTTTTAGCACTATTTCAAATAATGGGAAGAAAATCTTAATAATTTCTTTGGGCGAAGTCTTAAGACATAATTTACAGCTAAATTATTCTCATCAGTTACATCACCAGAAGATGATACCATCTTTATTAAAACATTTTTTTCTTCAAGCATTTACTTCTACACACCCAGTGAGTTTAAACTTTTGAGGAGAGGTCTCCCGCTTAGTCGAAGTACTTTAAAATGAGTTTATTTTTTCCTCTCGCTTTTTGACAAGTTCTTTCGCTTCAAGATATTTACCTACATGCCACGCTTCACTAAGTTCCTCATTCCTGAAGAAAGGGAAAAGACATTCTTGTTGGTATTTTATAGCTTTCCCTTTCTTGCCTCGAGAATAATTACTTTAGAGACTAATATACGAGACTCTTGTGACCTCTGTCGCTTGTTTGCCGCTTTGCCAAACTGTCTTACAAGGCTCCATTTATTGCAGATCATAACTTACAAGTACATCGCCTCCTGCAATAAACCGAGTCTCATAGTCTGTTACATTTAACAATCGTATGCTGATGAAACTAGATATAGGTTTAGGTTCGCTGTCTTTATATGTCGATGTATAAGAGAATTCAAACTACCAATAGAAAACAACTCAGAATGAATATATGCGAGAAAAAAAAAGGAACGAACAATCTGAAATATTTTTGATTTTGAGATCCTATAATCGCGTGCTAGGAATTTTGTGTGCAGTGCAGAAAAAATAAACGGACCATCCAAATAACTGTTCATCTAATAAAGCGGTCTTCGCGCTCTCCGTTATTCAGTCTTATTGGTTCGAAGGGTGACCTAAAATATGTCAATTAATTAGTGCAGACCATATTTTAAATCACGAAATCAAACACAAGTTTGTACTTTCTCTGAATAAAAATAAATTTTTATCAACGAATTTGTATACATAAGCCTCAATTTAGAGGGAATAGGTACAAGCTGGGAAATATCAAAATATGGTCCTATAGCTTTGTCAGCAGAGCAGTCCTAAGTTTCTGGATGAAATGAAAAAAATGAAAACTGGCAGAAAAAAACTGTGAAACAAAATGTTTAACTAATCACTATCAGCCAAAAACATTTCTGAATTTAGCTAAGTATCTGAATTCCTAAAGTTGACTTGAATTTAAAGCCTATACAATTTTCGTTAACCACTTGAAAAAATTTGTCACCACGTTTTAAATTTTTCCAGATTGTGGCCCCCTTGTGTTTGGCTTTCTTAATGATAACCCTACTTCTCGCTAATTTCTCCATATCTCGAGAATTTTTCTAAACTAGTCAAAAAATTTTTACTCACAATTATAAAATTCAAGTATCTAAAGATAAAAACAAGATATAATTTTTAATAAAAATATAAATTTTAATTTAGTGTTTAATCATTATTTTTTAATTAATTTTTTAAAAATTCTGAAATATTTTCCATCTAAAATTGTTTTGGATGATTAAAATATTATTTATAAAGAAATTTAATCCATGTAGGCCTTTTTTCTTAAACTAGGCAGGAAATCCCTAACGTTGATGAGGCATAAAATAAACACCGAAGGCACTATGATGCAAATTTTATCCACAGAAAAATTCCGTTGCTTCTTTTCTTATTGGCAAATATATTTGAGATAAAAAAATATTGCGAACAAATAAGAATAGGGTTCCTATAGAAAACTTATGTTAAACACGCATAAGAAAAGTTCAGACACTCAGTTCTCCTTTAATTAAAATATTGATTGATTATAGCTTGGAGATCAAGACTGAAAATATGCCATGCTTCTAACTTCAATCAAGGTCAAATTAATGAACTTAGAATATTGAAGAATGTATTAAATTTAGAGGCATATAATTAATTTATGAGATCGTCGCACGTTTCCAATTTTTTTTTCTCTTTTATTCACGACTATGTCAATGGCTTACTAAATAAAAATAAAAAATGTATTCTGTGGACGTTTTTGACACATATATTATATACTTACTACTAATTCTTAAGACTCAAAAAACACTCGTTTTGTTTTCAAAAGTGAATAGGCTCTTGTTGCATCAGAATGTTAATGTCATTTGTGGTTGCGTTAGTGTAATGTAACGTAATACTTCTTTAAATGTTTCTCGTAATATTAAAGTGTGGCAGTGTTTATGATTTGAATTCAATATTCAGAAAAAAAATGGTCAAACTTCCTGAATATGGTAAAATTTACCTTGTTTATAGAAGCATCTAATAGTTTAATTGTTAACGAAGAGCTTTCATAATGATTATGGTAAAATTAAAAGTAAAATATGGTTTTGTAATAGGTGATAAAGTTTGGTAAATGATGGCACTTTTGTATGAATTATTTATCTTTGGTTTTCTATGTTATGTTACCACAAGTAAAATCAACGTTAAAAAATTCGCAACCTGTGGTAATGACGTCTCTGACCCATATTTAAAAAAAAAACATGTGAAACCACGCGTCTATTATATTAACGTTTATGCTTTGAAATTCATGTCTCTATATGAACTTAGGAGAAAGGAAACTCAGTAAGAATAAATGAAAAATATTATTATAGATATATCTATACTACTATCTATCAAGCGTTAGGAAATTTGTGACAAATTCTGAATATCTTATTTTGAATAATTCTATGTGTATAGTTAATATTTTTTCGGTGAGTTGGGTTTTTAACTATTATTGAGGTAACTAGTATGAAACAGAAAAGAAAGCTTCTGTATTTAGGTACCATGAAAGTGTAGTATGGTAATACTAAGGTACTTATCCGTTTCGTTTCGGAGGAAGGAAAAATATTTTTTTCCTCAGCACCTAATTACTACTGTACGTATAACGGCAATACCAGTAGTATTTTTAATGCCACATTTAAAGCAACATTCGTGTCAATAATAGTTTGACAATTTGTGATGTCCTTCGAAATAAGGACCTATTTTAGTTCATTTGCAACAATGGTTTTAAAAGTATTAGTGTCGTTATTAAATATTTGAAAATAATTAATTTTGACGATAGTTACAAATTGAAATTAAAAAAAAAATTCGATAAAAAGTCTAAATCAATGAAGAAAGATAATTATTCGATACATTAAATTGATCTATTTGGTATTGATGATTTAATGCGAATCATGCTGTATTAATTTTAATAATAATAGGCACAGATTAAAATAATGTTTTTTCTAAAAACGCTTAATTATTGGAGAAAAGATGCTTATTCGTCTAGAAGAGTCATAACAAATCGTCATATCATGATAATAGGTACTACTGATATTATGTTAATTAACGATTTTAGTGGGTATTAAATATACTGATATTGGTATCAAGATTCATATTTTAGGTACTTTCAAAATAGCATTTTAACGGTCCACCGAAAGTGGTAAAGATAGGAGAAAATTATTATTACATAAGCTTTTGATTTTCAGGAATTGAGGTCGAGCAATAGCATTATGATAAATATACTGAGCAGATACTGAACATAGTTCAATTTTATTTTGATTTGATAAACTTCTGAAAACATGTTTTGCCTAATCTAATACCGTAAAGTCAACGGAAAAAGCAATTAATGATAATGAATAAAAAATTTAATTGTTATAGCTTAATTAACTGTATCGATATATGTCTATAGCTCTATGCGTGATTTCGTAGTATTGATCAATACTGATTTATTTATATATTTTTTTCAACCTGTACAAAGAATGGGTATACAGCTAGTCATTTCATAATTATGTACAAGAAATTGAATACGTAGGATAAAAGCTAAGATACTAATAAGTCTTTCATTAACATTTTGAAGAAATACGATATTTTCTTCGAGAAGAAAGTTCCACCCCAAGACTGCGATATTTAACTTGTAATCACCACAGTATTTGGAGGTGGCGCCTCATATTACAGAGTGAAATAAACGTTTCGTGTGAGGTCTAAGATTTATTGCGGAAGTTCGTAAGAGCTCTGAATCTTCTTTTCGCTCTCACTTCATTATCTTTATTATTAAATCCCAAGTTTATGAGGTCACATGTGATTTATGGGTTCGCAAATATAAAAGATCTTCAGTTTCCCACACATTATTCATGATCTAAAATGAAGATTGATTAGTGAAGACAAAATATTCAATTCTGTCATTTACTTTAGTGCAATGACTTTTTTTATTTTATTTTATAAGCCACAATTTTGTTTCCGATTTGTTAAAATAAAACGTTCATTGATTCTTTGAATAATTATTGACATTAGATTGAAATAATTTTGACATTTGAAATATTTTTTAGTTTTTTTAAAAAAAAAACACTAATTTCATAGATATAAAAATTTTAATTTTTAAAAAAATTTCTTTGTACAGGAAAGGAAAAAAATTTGGTCCTTTTCAGAATTTGTTTATCTCTTGTAAAAGAGAGAAAATATTTAAAACATAAAAATCTAAAACAAAATGGCGAAGACAAAAAAATCATATTTTTATTAATTGAATAATTGATTTTTTAAATATATTAATTTCATTAGTCATAATTCTACAGATTGATCATTTGATGAGAACAATATAATCTGAACAAAACATAATAATTGGGCCACAATGGCTAAAGGGATAGAGCACTCGCCTCTCAGTGAGACGATGCAAGTTCGATAGAAGTGATGGCAGGTCCATGCAAATTCTGCTCCTAGCTCACACCGACCACTATAATATCGCTAAGTATCCCTTAGACATTACAGATCGTGGTCCAGAATTGCTGTCATGCTTACCATGAGAGGTTTTCCTCTCCATATAACACAAGTTTCAGGTTTTGAAATTTGAAGCTAGCTATCAATGCTATCTTTTATTTCCTTAACACTTAGGTTGGAGTTAAATTAACGAATTTATTTGTCATATCGAAACATTACTTTCATCTTGTTGGTAAACTACATTTTTGACGTTTTAAGCTAATGAATTATTGACTAGATGAGAGTTTGCATTGTATTTCTTTCATTTCGAGTACTGTTTTATATAATTATTTAATCATGGTTTCTGTTTTAAATCAGATTAATTTTGAAAAACTGTATTGTTTCATTACTGCATTGCTGTTGTATCTGTAAAAGTGCTAAATATAAAAGTGATGTATTGTTATCCTAAAAAAATATCCTTTATTTTTATAAATACCATCATACCCATGTAAATGCCATTTATTTTTCTTATTTCTTTTAAAATTTGTTATCAATTATAATTTGATAAGTAAATATAAATATCAAGCACTCTTTGCATTTTTAATAAACAGGCATCAATTTTTAATTAATAATAAATAATTACTTTTTCAAAACTTTCATTTTTGCTTCATAGTAATATCTAAATTATTCCAAACGCGTTCGGTTATTTTTCGCAATTAAATTTCTAAAACTCTTACCATAGTTTTGCCCAACATTTTCTAATGCTATATGTAAAACGTTCTTCACATCAGTCATCATATTTTGGATTAGTTTCAGGTTTTGTTGCGTATCATTGTTTTTTAAATTACTAGGGGACTCTATTAATTTCTTGTTCCTTTCACTAGTGCGAGCTTATAACATAAAGATCTTGAGATAAATTAATTTTTCTTCAATAATGAATATTGAGTAATTATTTAAGACAAATTGAAAAAAATATCAAAAAGCATTGAAAACTACAATAGATCTCAAGCAAATTATAATTTTTAAAAGAATAAAAAGAATCCCTTACATGTAGTTCATTATTAACAAGCAACCTTTCAGCACGTGAAATTTCACTCATTAATCATATTTCTGTGTACTGCAGAGTTGTCTAGTTAATGTTCCTTACTAGAAATTTAACAGGGGATAATCCAATTATCGAATGTTATTTTCCTTTAATTCATCGTACTCCTTGTACGATATTCTAATCACCATCTTAATTTTAAGTTTTTTACTCTTATACTTTTTGCACAGCAAAACAAATTGTATCGTAAACTTAAAAACTCAAAACAGCAACAGCGCTTACAATTTCTTAATATCGAGAGACAGAAAAATCAAAAAAGAGTAAATTAATTCACAATGTTTAGAATTTGAAACAAAACATGTTTCCCTAATCCTTCATTTATTTGTCAGTTTCAAAACTCTTAGAATTTTTAACGAGTGTTCATTTTAACAACTCTCACATATATGAATTAGTTCTTTTGTCTTCTTCCACTTCTAAACGTAATCCGGGGACTATTCTATCGTGAGAATGAAATGAGAAAAAAGAATTGTAAAGAGAATGAAAGGTTAATTGCGAATGCTTTAGGAGACAATTTAACAAAATTTAGAACATGACTTCAAGCAGTGAAGTTTCTAAGAACATATTCAAGTTTAAATTGCTCAGCTCTTCTCTTAGAAAGTCATAAAATCTTTCATCAGGCACTGGGGAAATGTGAATGTTCTAAAACAAGTAGTTCTAATTTGTTTTATAGAAACTCGCTTTTGACGTTTTTTCGAGAAATCTTCCAACCTGGAAACGTCAGGTTTTAACATGTTAAGACATGTAAAGTCATTTTAGCTTAAAAGAAGTAAAACATATGAGAGTAAGGAGCGAAAAGAATGTAAATTTGTAATGAAACTGAACTTCATGCTTGAAATTCTTTTTAAACAGTTTGGCTAGATTTTGGAGAGAGCGAAATTACACTTTTCAAAAGAGTGCCTGAATATAAATATGGAAATAGCGGAATCAAAAATTAATCGTTCGAGATTACGTAATTTTTAGAACAGTAATGGCATTGTTTTTAAGGAAACAATGATTCTTTACATTTTGAAAAATGACCTAACACATTTTAATAAACAGAGAACAATATGATTGGTGTATCAGTTCTTAAATGGAGATCTAATGTAATTGATGTCTAATTCACATAAAATAAGATGAACATAAGATGAACTTAGAATTGAAAGAGTTGGTAATACATTAATCTAAAAGATTAATTCCTTTAAATAAAATAAAATATAGTTTTAATTCATACTTTTCAATGAAAAAAGCGTTATGCTTGTTTTTCAATTACCTGTTAAATTAACTTTTTTAAAGAAATTTCTGTTCTTTTTATTCGTTTATTTTTCCAATGTATACTTGCATTTCTCATTATTTTTCTTTATTTGTAAAACCTATAAAATGCATTGCAAAAATCATTAATTTTATTGTAACTACTTATATTCTTTGCTTGTGAAACGTTTAGTTCAAATATTGTGAAAAATGAATCCTACCTCAGAATTAGTATGTTGCGATAGTTATTAAGATTCACAGGTTTGGTAAAAAATTAACAGACTAAATACATAAAAAAGTGTCTTGTAATTAAAGAATACTTATCAAAATGCATAACATAAATATATTTTTTATTATAAAAAATATGATTTAGTCACTATATTTAATTTGTTGAAAACATAATGATGCAGTGAAATTATTTAGTTGCATTAATATACTACAATGCAGTGCCATAATTTCCTGTGTACAATGCATGGATTACCTGTTAAAATACGAAAATGGTCTAAACAGCAAATTTGTCACAATTATTTTCAGGGCAACAGGCATTGCGAATTTCCAATCGATTTTAATCAGTCATAAAAACGTAAGGGAAAATTTACTCTGGAAATTTGCGTTTGTGAATTCGAAGTAGCAAAAAGTACCTTATTGGTGGAATATATTTACCACCAAAAAACTTGCCAATCAGGTACACGTTCGCATCTCCGAACTCGTGCACGTATCAAGTGTGAATGTCCCTTAAACATCATGTGTTTCTGCTCGCCTGTTTCCCTGTCGAATCTTATTGGCTCATATATGACGTAGATTCTAACTGTTCTAGGGGCTGTAAAACTCGTCACTTTTCCTGCGTTAAATGAGCCGCTTATAATTAACCGCCTGGAGTGGGATTAACCGTTGAATTTGTCCTGCAGGGGACTGATCGTAAAGACACAGTTCTCAGAAGATCACCGAAGTCAAGCATCACTGGCTACGGTCAGTGTGCGGGTGGGTGACCACTTGGATTAGTCTGCTTAAGTGACCAAGGATGTGCGGTATTGGTCCTCCTTACCTTATTGTTCTACAGTAAAGTGCTTGATTTTGCTTGCAGGTCGTCGGGCTACCGAAGAGGGGGTGCCATCCCCTCTGCAGAGAATCAAAATTGTGATGGCATGTCTTCGGATCATCCTCAGAGATGTTTCCCAGACCGTTGCAACTAGCCCATTGTGCAGCTCTAGCGTGCCACGTAAATAAACTACAACAACAACAATTGCTGAATATTTTTTTCCATCTAGGCTAAAATCCCCTCCCCCGGATTGAGTAGGAAATTACAGTAATAAACATTTTATAAGCATCATATTTGTAATTATAACTCTATGGGATAAAAATTCACGATCTCGTCGTTCCAGGTAATTAAAGAAACAAAACCTAAATTTTAAAAAAATAGTGCGTGGAGTCCCTCCGCGTGGAAGAAGTTAAACTTCGTAACCTGCGACGTTAATTGTAGAAGAATCAGCAGTCACATCAGAAGGATCACTAGTTCTATTCAACGGCTATTTTTCCCTCGTGGACCTCTTGAACCAGTGGAAGTGCTTGCAGTTGCATCATCGTCTCGCCATGGAAAATGTATTTGTATTAATAATGTATGTGAATGCGTCACAATGTAATTTCAAAAGAGAAAACCTAACAATCAATTGATATTCACAAGAGACGTACCTTGACATAACCTTAAATCCGTNTTCATGCTTGAAATTCTTTTTAAACAGTTTGGGTAGATTTTGGAGAGAGCGAAATTACACTTTTCAAAAGAGTGCCTGAATATAAATATGGAAATAGCGGAATCAAAAATTAATCGTTCGAGATTACGTAATTTTTAGAACAGTAATGGCATTGTTTTTAAGGAAACAATGATTCTTTACATTTTGAAAAATGACCTAACACATTTTAATAAACAGAGAACAATATGATTGGTGTATCAGTTCTTAAATGGAGATCTAATGTAATTGATGTCTAATTCACATAAAATTAAGATGAACTTAGAATTGAAACTAGAGTTGGTAATACATTAATCTAAAAGATTAATTCCTTTAAATAAAATAATATATAGTTTTAATTCATACTTTTCAATGAAAAAAAGCGTTATTCTTGTTTTTCAATTACCTATTAAATTAACTTTTTTAAAAAAATTCCTGTACTTTTTATTCGTTTATTTTTTTTCCAATGTATACTTGCATTTCTTATTATTTTTCTTAAATTGCAAAAACTATAAGTTGCATTTTAAAATCATTAATTTTATTTTAACTACTTAAATTCTTTGCTTGTGAAATTCAAAGTTTTAGATTTCAAGATTTAGTTCAAATGTTGTGAAAAATGAATCCTACCTTAGAATTAGTATGTTGCGATAGTTATTAAGATTCAACGGTTTGGTAAAAAAAAAGTAGAATAAACCAGACTAAATACATTAAAAAAAAATCTTGTAATTAAAGAATACTTATCAAAATGCATAACAAAAATATATTTTTTATTATAAAAAATATGATTTACTCACTATATTTAATTTGTTGAAAACATAATGAAGCATAATTCCCTGTGTACAATCCATGGATTACACATGTTAAAATATGAAAATGGTCTAAACAGCAAATATGCCACAATTATTTTCAGGTCACCTGGCATTGCGAATTTCTAAACGGTTTTAATCCATAAAAATGTGAATAAAAATGTGCGCATGTGAATTCGAAGCTGCAAAGAAGTACCTTATTGGTGGAATATATTTACCTTCAAAAAACTTGCCAATCAGGTACACGTTCGCATCTCCCAACTTGCGCACGCATCAAGTGTGAATGCAACTTAAACATCATGCGTTTCTGCTTGCCTATTTCCCTGCCTAATCTTATTAGCTCATATATGACATAGATTCTGACGTCGGCGGGGCTGTAGAACTCGTTACTTTTTCTGCGTTAAATGAACCACCATATCATGAACCGCTTTATGGGGATTAACCGCTGAATTTGTCCCGCAGTGAACTGATTGTTAAGGCACGGTTCTCAGCAGATCGCCGAAGTCAAGCATCACTGGCTGCAATCAGTGTGCGGTTGGGTGACCTCTTGGATTAGTATGCGTAGGGACCGAGTGTGTGCGGTATTGGTCCTCGTTAAACTGTTCTACCGTAAGTGCTAGACTTCGCGTGCAGGTCGTCGATCTACCGAAGCGGGGAAGCCATCCCCTTGTTGCAGAGAATCAAAATTGCGATGGCATGTCTTCGGATCATCCTCAGGGATGTTTTCCAGACCGTCGCCAATAGCCCATTGTTCAGCTCTAGTGCAACATAAATGAACTACGAGAACAACAACAACAATAATCGCTGAATTTTTTTTTCCATCTAGGCTAAAATTCCCTCCCTCAGATTGAGTAGGAAATTACAGTAATAGATATACATCATATTTGTAATTATAAACATCATATTTGTAATTATAAACATCATATTTGTAATTATAACTCTATGGGATAAAAATTCCCAATGACGTCACTTCAGGTAATTAAAGAAACAAAACCTAAATAAAAACTCCTATTTCATCAAAAGTTTCACTGAAAATAGAACTCTGAAACTAAGTTGAACTTATTAAGTGCCAGACGATCTGGATGAAAATTTTCGTTCTGTTCCCGTATTCTATTTTTTCCTAGCAATTATAACTGGTATGTCACGTATTATAGCGAATTTCTACAATTTAAGTATAACCTAAAATTTTCAAGTTCAATTTTCTATATAAATAAACTTTGAGGGCTGTTTTTCAGACTTCAACGTCATTTGAAATCTTTATTTTTGGAATATAAGCACTCTGCCATTGTATTGTGTGGTAATTATGAAAAAATCGCAAAACAGAAATATAAAGAAAAGTCATAGCTTTCTAAAATTAAAACGTGTCTTGGATCTTACTTTTTCATATATGAAAAGTAACACCTACGTTGTATTGCTTGCGCTCATAAAATTTGCAAAAATTTAAAAGAAAAATTCCAAAATCAATGAACTTAATGAATCTAAGTGGTAAAATTTTGTTTTTATTTAAATTTTAATTTCCTTTCTATATTTTAGCTATTTCCATATTTTATATTCCAAATAATTCTATTTTTCAAAATAATATCGACAAAATCATAGCTTTGCTTCAATTTAAAATCGATCAAACTGCGGTATATTTATTTTGACGGAAAGAGGCTCGAAGAATACTTATGAACCAAAATCGTTATATCGAATTTCTCATTGAGTCAAAATGAAAAAAATATCAATCACTAATCAATATAGATGATAATACTATATAAGAATGTTTTTTTTTGTTATTCAACAATAACTCTTCCTTAAAGCATAATTTCGCTTCATTTTAAAACAGTTGAAAAGCAGCTCAAAATAAAAAGTAAAGCTTCTTAGCTTATAGCAGAATATTTTATAAGTTTATATTTTCTCTCTCTCAAATAATATTTGGCACAAAAAGGAGGATTTGTTTTTAAATTAATTTATTATTTAATCACCTGTTAAGCTAACATAGTTTTAATTACCTTCTTTGTAGTTCTGTCCAATCATTCATCGTAGCGAATTCGCACATTGTTTAATATATTTTTGAAAACTAATTTTTGTAAGTAATTAGTCTTTTAAATCGAAAACATGAGTCTTGAAAATATTTTCGAAACTTCAAAAAATGTCGATTCGGAAATATCAATTTCAAATAATCATCAGTAACATATATGACAGTGAAAAATAATTATGCTTTTTGACGTTCAAAATACCATTAATCAACGCTATATTTTATAAGACTTCACAGAAAACATCCATAACTTGGCGCCATTTTAAAAGATTTGATGATAAGCCAGAACTAATTGGAAAATAAGCCAGAATCAAAACCGAGCAGAGGATTTAATAGGTGTTTTTCTTTTTCTCTCTGTCAAAAAGAATACCTGGCACAAATCTTTAAGGGATGTTTGAAAATGCAAGTTCTTTGAACGGTGAACTTCTTTTATTTTACAGGCAATCCGTCAAACTCAAGAAAGTGGTAGATCTAAGGAGAATCTCATACTGAGAAAGACAACAAAGATTGTTTTTGTACCAGGTGTTAACCGGGGTGTGAGAGCTTGTTGATTAAGGTGTTTTTACTACTTCTTTGTTTATAAGCAGCGCCGAAAAGGCGTAAATATGTCTGTCATTTGTAGCACATCTAAAAATGAATAACTCAAAGGACGTTTTGTTTTATTCTTATAATAATGTGCAATTTGCGTTACGTTTCTCCGAAATGAAAAGGTTGAAAATGGGGTCCACAAAAAGCAACCTAAACCACAAAACGCAGCTCACAAAAGGGGTCCACAAAAAGCAGCCTTTTCTAGCAGCCAAAACCAATCTTTTAGAGGTTAGCAATATAACGTAACATAACAGTGTTTTAATTTTATGAAATTCCTAGAAATCTCTGATGACCACTCGCTTTGATTGCTAACCCTCCTTACTGTTTTAATAAATTTTTGTTTACTGGTGATAAACTGATTGTGACATCTAAATTTAAACCATTTAAATTGAAGAGATTCAAAAATATTTCAATGTATTAACACATTTTGTGTTTTCCAATCTGAGTTCATGAAAATTTTTTATAGAATTTAAATCTAATCGTATTACTTGGCAACCATTGGAACCGGTTTAAATACGCATAAAACTTAGCTTAATAAGGTAACGTCATAGGATTACTTTATATCGAATTTAATTTAAATCTTTCATTTGGGCAAAATAATAATAATTAGAAACGTAGTTGTAGTCTATACATAATAATAAACGCGGCTGTGTGTGTGTGTGTGTTTGTGTCTGTAATCACAATATATCGCCCCAGAAGCCTCGCCTGGGCACGAAACTCGGCCCATAATTGTGTTTTGACATAATGAAGAAGTATTTTTTTTCTTTTTCAAAAATTTTGATTAGTTATTTAGTTATCAGTCATTTTGTAAGTCTATGCTTTTCGTCTGCTTTTTCGTCTTCAAAGAGCCATATNTGCTCGCTAACCCTCATTACTGTTTCCAATCGTTTAGAGGTTAGCAATGTAACTTAACTTAACAGTGTTTTAATTTTTATGAAATTGCTAGAAATCTCCGACGCCCACTCGCTTTGCTCGCTAACCCTCATTACTGTTCCCAATCGTTTAGAGGTTAGCAATTTAACGTAACTTAACAGTGTTTTAATTTTTATGAAATTGCTAGAAATCTCTGACGCCCACTCGCATTGCTCGCTAACCCTCATTACTGTTTCCAATCGTTTAGAGGTTAGCAATATAACGTAACTTAACAGTGTTTTAATTTTTATGAAATTGCTAGAAATCTCTGACGCCCTATAACTTTGCTCGCTAACCCTCCTTACTGTTTCAACAAATTTTTGTTTACTGGTGATAAACCGATTGTGACATCTAAATTTAAAATATTTAAATTGAAAAGATTTAAAAATGTTTTAATGTATTGACACATTTTGTGTTTTCCAATTTGAGTTAATGAAAAAAACTTCATGAAATTTAAATCTAATCGTATTACTTGGCAACCATTGGAACCGGTTTAAATACGCATAAAACTTAGCTTAATAAGGTAACGTCAAAGGATTACTTTATATCGAATTTAATTTAAATCTTCTATTTGGGCAAAATAATAATAATTAGAAACGTAGTTGTAGTATAAAATAATAAGAAAAGTAGACAAATAAATATAACAGACAATTTTTTAATCAGGAAAAATGCATAACAGATATTTATGTTAGTATATTAGATCATACCATGGGATTTTCTTTGCAATAAGAATTTGCGGTCAATAATGAAAAACGGTTTAATGAAGCAATATTTTTATGTTATACAGGAATATGAAGAAAATTAATATTTCGAATTTAAAGTACTATTATCTAAAAATGATAAAAAGTATGTTTGTAAAAGTAAGTAATGGGTAAAAAAGGGAAGAATCACTGCTCAATACGCGGAGAAAAAATTCCGGTAAAATTACCGGTAAGGTAATTTTACCGGACACCACATTTCTGGTAAAACAAGAAAACCTCAATTCTGGTAGTAAAGTCTGAAATATACGGTATTTAAACTATTCACATGGTATTTTTTTCAGTTCGTATGATAATAGTTTACCGAAATTTCTAGTTTCAAAATGATAGTTCTACCACCACACATTTAATAAAATATACAAAATTGAAAAGAAAATTTTCTCGTAAAAATACTCTGAGATATGATATAATTATCAAACTTTGTCTAATTTACCATATTTTGTCTTTGATTATAAAATTATATTTTATTGTTTATTTTACCAGAATCATTGCCAAAGTGCATCTGTCAAAATTACTGTACTTTTTAGTGTTCCCATAGAGCTGCATTTTACCATAACACTGCATTTTACCATATTCTAATAGTTTTGATTGTATACTTATTTTTTTCTCCGTGCATCATCATAACACTGGCAATGTTCTATTTTATTTTGTCAGTTATTTTTAATTTAGCAGAGCTAAATCTGATGTCACTGAACTTAGTTTGGGGAGAGAATGGGATAATTTTTCATGCAGAATACTGTTTTTTATTTATGTTATTAAGAAACATACTGTTCCAGAGAAAAAAAAAATGCAAAGTGCTAATTCAAATAAGATATACTAAGACTAATTTATATAAGATAGCTAACAGAACGGTAACTCATGATTTACTTAATAAACCGGAAATAAGTTAATTTTTTGGGCAGAATCTGCAGAATCTTGCCATACGTGAAATTTTGGAAAAATATCAAAAGATAAAACTATAATGTACCGTACTCAAAAAAATAAAAGTACCATTCAGAAATAACTTTTGATCTAATGAAAGAATCTTCACGTTCTAGGACTTACACTTATCATTCGAGGGGATGACCTAAAATATGCTAATTAATTAGGTCTATTTGATATTTTCTATAAAAACGTTATTAATATAACGTATATAAATTTGTTAATAAACTACATTATTATTATAATTTCTTCAATTACCTGAATTAAAAATGCAGTTGATTGTTCGTTCTTGTAATTAATTGATTTACTGTTCTTGTTGTGGGGAATTTTTTTTATTTTTTAGAATAACTTATTCTCGAGAGAAGTAAAGAGAATTTTCTACTACATAGGATAAACACGTAATTCAAAGCAAAAAGAGAGGAAACAATTACTAGAAAATAGACTTAAAATTGCAACGACTTTCAAACAAATTGAATTTTCAAAAGACGAAGCTCGTGTCGTGTTCACGAACAAAAAATGCACTTCAAGCTCATCAAATTTCATTTCTGTAGAGGTAATTTCTGTGGGGAAAGGAGCTGCCATTATGGTTTTTTATACTACAGAATTAAAGAATAATGGTTTTCGAAATATATACCAATTGTTATATTTTTTATTCCGTTGCGATCCTAGCACACTTTCCTATATATCTACAGAATTTCAATTTTATAAGTTATATAGTTTTTGCACAGCAAAACAATATGTAACGTAAAATATAAAACCTAAAACATTGCTTATTGTTCTTTTATATAGCAAAATAACTACTTATTTTCAAAGCTCATTGTGAAATAGTTTTTCAAATGTCTAAACACCAACATATCGGGGACGTGGTGGCTCAAGGGACAGAACATTTTCCACCCAATGAGGTGACCCAGGTTCAAATTCCAGCAATGGCTGACTGATACGAACTATGTTCCCGGTTCGCACAGACTACAGTGCTGACGTACGTTAGCACTGTACGTCAGCACTGTCATGCGTTAGGATCCTCCTACCTTTGAATTCCTCTTACCTTCTCTTGGTTTTCCTCTCCGTGTAACGCAAATACGGATTAGTTAAATTAAGAAGTCCTATATGGAGGCTAGTTTGCCACAACGCTTAATCCAAGAGTCTGTTTGTCTTCTGGGTTTAGTTCAAAATATAAAGCTACGGTGTTGAATTCTGAAAGTCGTTAACTCAGAATTGAGTTAGCTGTTCAACGTCGGTTATAAAATAAAATAAAAAAACCAACATATTATAAATATACCGAATGTAATATTCATAATTATATCGACTATTAAGTTATTGCTCGTATTGAGATTAAACTACTAATTCTCCCAAAAAACATAAAAATATTGAATTTCGGTTAATACCTAAAGAAAATGAGTAATCAGTGTTGTTTTACTGAGCATTAAACTTTTATACTTTGAAAATGTAGACTCTCGAGTTAAAATGACGCAGATTAATTGAAATAAAAAATAATTTTTAACTGTAGTTATGCCTCTAAATTTCTGTTTTGAGAAAATTTTCTAAAATCATTTAAAGGAAGAAAAAACGCTTTTCTTTTCACTTACAAGAAGCAGGCAAAAGAGATTTTTAAAAAAATCCTAAGAAAAACAGAGGAAGACAAAGCGAGAGACTATTAACTCAGGCGTCTGTCTAAAACATCACCATGAAGGATGGGATCTATTTAAAGATATTTCACTATGAGTCTAAGAAAAACAAAAGCAAAAGCTTTCTCTAATTAGATTACACATTTTGAAAAATAGTTTTTTTCTTCCCACTTGATTTTATATGATTAGCGATGGTTGTTGCTCGCTAATTACCAAGTCATGTTGCTATTCATCAAGGTTCAACTAATAAAAAAAAGGTGAATAAAATTCTTAATAGGCAAATGCAGTGATTCTACGAAAAAAAATTGATACATTAAATTTGTGTAATAATTAAACCCATATTTTTTGATAAAATAATGTATTAATAGTTTAATTCACTGAATTTTAAAAAGTATTAGCCGGAAGTATTGCAAATGATGCACGGTTATCAAGTTCAACAAGCGTTGCAATTTCCTAAATGGTACAAGCAAAATTAACATCCATCATAATTTTGACCTCTTTCTTGTGTAAGCAAAATTATCATCCATCATAATTTTGACCACTTTCCCTTGTAAGCAAAATTATCATCCATCATAATTTTGACCACTTTCCTGTGTAAGCAAAAATTATCATCCATCATAATTTTGAGCACTTTCCCGTGTAAGCAAAAATTACTAACTGAAAATTAAATTCAAGAAAATAATGCATTTTAAGAACTATGCTTTTCTAGTGGTCTAAACCGGAGAAAAAAAAACTTTTTGAACAGGGAGAATCAAAACAGGGTAACAGGGAAAAATAACTTTAAAATTTTTGTCCGATTTAAAATGAAAAATTGGGGCCAAAGCATCACTTTCGTACAAGATTTTAATACCATCCATAATTCCCTGTCTTTTAAATGTGCTGTGTCCTACGTGTTTATTTTTGATCTGACAAAATAAATTTTTTTCTCCATCTCAGTACACTTGAAAAGCTCAGTTTTCATTTTATTTTTTTATATTATATTTTTTTTTTCTTTTCAGTTTTGCGAACGTTGATTGGAGGAAAGTGTTTGGGCGTGTTTAGGTAAAGGAGTATGAAAAATACGGCCAAACGAATTAAATTTAATTCGGCGAACAACGAAACAAATAGTGTCAAGCTACAATCTATAACGGGGAAGAACTTAGAAAAAATATATTTACGACTCATCGTAATATTGACTTCATATTAATATTGACAATTTATCCTCATTTCGAAAATTAGTCGAAATTTTGATTGACGATAAAGTTTTAATCGCAAATCGAAATCGCAAGCAAATATTCTTTGAAGATCGCTTGTAGCAGTCATGAAACGGTTAAACATGGTTTAAACATGAAGCTTAGTTAAATTAAAGCTTTGGGCTAGCTATTCGAAAGCGAATTAGAATTTTAACTGACAACAAAATTAGTATTTTTACGATAAAATTACAAAAACTATTTCTTTTTCGCTGATATCAATCAGAAAACGATCGAACCTTATGCACAGAGGTGTAGTTTAAATTCCAGCCATCTAGCCATCAAAAAAAATATCAGAATTTTTAATGGAGATAAAAAGACGAACCAAAGACGATTGGAACTTTCATTATCCATCAATCAGCGAAGTGCCATTTGAGAATTTTAGATTTTCGGAGAGTGGTTGAAATTTAGATTGTAGCATTTAATAATCGCAAACATGTCTGTAAAAAAACCTGACCTTTAAAGAGGTGATTTTCCCCACCTATGGTTTGTACTGTCATCAGTCGATAACTTCAGAAAATATGTAAAGAAAAAGATGAAAGAGTTTGTTTGCATAAATGGAGGTAACAGTAAATATTAACCTGGGGAAGGGAAGAGGGGCCAACTTGAAGGAACTTTTTCCTTTGTACGCAAGCATTCACCCACTTGATCATTTCTCATCGAGTTTTTTCGACACAGTATTTGTAAATTTAGAAATTTTTGAAAGCAGAACTTTTAACTTATAGACGATTCCTTATAGTAGGTAAAATTTTGAAAATCCCACCCACCCTCTCACCAAAAAAAAAATTATCTTCAGAATCTTAATATTTTAGTTAATATGCTAAATGAATTTCTTGTAATAAATCAATTTCAATTCCAAAACCATTTTAGCATAATATAAAAAGAAAAAAATGACCATATTATATATTAATCAAAACGTTGTCAAACATAGCAGAATCGTATATAATTACGGTTGGGATCAAAATAAATTTAATTATCTTTGGAAACATAATTATAACACTGTATTGACTCTTGGACTTCTCTCATCATTCTTGGACTGAGATTAAAATTATGAAAACAATATGATAGTTAGAATACCAACGGAACAAATAAGTAACTAAAATTAGATATTCCTTTGAGACATTAACGAAAATATTTTCTTCCAGAAGGGTTCTTATGAAATTTTATTAATAACAATGTGTATTTTATGTAACGCAGCATGTCATTTAACTTATAATAAGCCTTAATTATTCATTCATTAGATTTTAATTTTCAAATGATTATCTTCATCCCGCCTTTTTATACAGTCTCTAGATATTTTACTTACGTAATTTATTCCGCTACACATCTCACTTAGGATGCGCTGGAAGGAAAGTAATTCATTTTTGTGTCGAAATAAGTCTAATCTGCTCAAGACATGGGTAATTTACTAAGTCATTAGTCAAACTTCGCCTTTAATTATCCAAAGAGTTTGTTGGTTTTCATATATTTCGATGTCCTAGCTTTTTAATCAGATATATACTTTTTTTTTAAAAAAAACTTATTGAAAAGGTAGATAACGTATTTGCTATAATTGTTCTTAATGAAATTTGTTTCATTTAAATGTAATTGGACGCAATGTTAGTTTCAACAAATTAAATCAATTCTATAATTGGTATAAGGAAGTGTTTACATGGGGGAAAATTAAGTGTAAAGCTCAATAACTATATTTTAATGATTTTTAACACTTCAAATACTAAACATGGTTGCAAAGGGCCACTTTGGCCCTTTTCCAGATCGTTTGTATGTAGATCAATTAGATATCCAAACTCTTGAAATGTAATCATAACTTACAAAATAAAAATATATTATAAACTTGCTCATCGAAATTTTACTATATTTTATTCGATTTGGTTAACGAAAATGATTGATTAAATAGAACACCGACTTTTTTAATTATACCTGTATACATTAGTTTCTTACATTAATTAATTTCCTTCTCTCTATAAATAATAATTAGAGAAGTGTTCAAATACTTTTGTTTTCTTAATAATACAGGGGTAACTTGTAAGTATTTATCAACCCGAAACTACCTGGGTTTACTGGTTAACTATCAAAATACCCAAAGGGACACTCTGGGCCCTTTCGTTTAGGTATAAGGTTCTATATAGTCTATAAGGCTGCACAGTAAAAAATTCAAATAAAAAATATCGGCAATTTGGGTGCAGCATGCGCAAAATCATATTTACCGTGAAATATTACACTGTAAGTTTTAAAGTAATACTTATTTAAGAGTAAATCAGTGATTTTATTACAATTACTTTAAAAATTACTGTAAATCCTATTTTTTTGATCTGTAGCATATTCTGGTAAAAGTGAATTTTACTGTAAGAAGTACTGGCACCCTGAGTACCAATACGGTGTACCGGAATTTTTTACAGTGTAACGCATGAATGATTAAATAAGCATGTAAACTGAATCAAAATATGAGAAGCCAGAAATACTAAACACTTTTAGTTAGTTAATTTTTCGGTTTACGGAACGACAAAAAAACGAGAGTGACTTACACAGCACCATCCATCTTTCTGGCGTTAAAGAAGGTAATATTTATTCTCAAATGAGTATATGTGGTTATCTATAGTACTATTTACAGTTGTGTTTTAAATATGAAGTTTAAGTGTTGAACCGAAAAGCTTGAACTAAAAAAATTGTTCGAGCTTCAACTATTTAATTCATATTAATTCAATTATTTAGATTGAATTATTTAAATAAGGTATAAAAAAATCGTTTTAATCTAAGAAATTATAAGAACTCGTAAAGTACCTGTCGGAAAAAAAATATTGGGCTGCTAGATAAATATAATCACCTTTCGTGAAAGTGCGTACACTGTTAGAAATTTCCCTAAAAATGGTTAAAATAGCAATTTATTTAAATGCTATTTTACCATATTCAAACAAAACAGTAAAAAAATCATAAATAATATGGTATTCAAACTGTTAACTGTGAGAAAAACCGTTAATTAACCGCTTTCACGCAATACGGTTAAACGTAAAGAATTGTATGGCAACAACAAGGCCCACCCAATCTAGCCATTTAGCAGCTGGGTACATGCTATAGCTGAGAGGACTAATCTGTCAATCTTATGACTGACAGAACGGGGGTTCAAGTCCCAGCGTAGACACCACAATACTCACTACATTCCCTTCAATACATGGAGTTTCCAATAGCCTGTACCCAAATTGTGGACCCTGGACTATTAGTATACAATACGCTCATTCAAGCATAAATGGCAGCAACATAAAGCTTTTTAACACAAAAAATCTAGTATTCCCCGACTCTTACGGTAGGTGAAACAACCAGATAAACTAATTAAACCGCATTCCATGGTTCATTTAATAAAACACAATCACAACCTGCTTCCAATGCCCATTGCCTAATGAAAAACCTAGCTCCCATGTCCAGTTATATATATTTTTATGGGTTTGAAACCATGACCGACATAAATGGTTAAATGACCGTATTGTTTTGTATCCGTGGTTTTTTAAACATACTGGTTGTAAACAGTTTCAAAATCGTAAAGGTTGAAAAATGTTATTTAATGAAAACTGTACGATTAATTGGATGGACTGACTGATGTGGTTATTTTACTGTAATTTTAGAAGGAAAATTCTAACACTCTAACAATATATCAAATTGCAACAATTAAGAAATTAAAGAAAATAAAGTATTTTACAAGGGCTTATGCACATAATCATGTCTCAATGCTCAAAGTATTAACTTTTACGATCATCACATGACAATTGAAATCGTTTTTACAGTCCAAAACATTTCATATCCAAATTCTGTGTGCACAAAGTGGATCAATACACTCTTTGATAGAATCAGTGAAAAAAATCCATCCGGGGCTGGGCAAATAAATTATATAAAATCGTATAGTTATAGGAAGTATGAGTCTACATAATCTACTTGTTTTACCATAGTTATAAAATAATTATCAAACCATTTGAAATCTATTATTTTTGAAAGATTTATATGATTATAAAAAAAAATTATATTATATTTTTCAGACTGAGCAATTGACATTTCTGTGGGTTCTGTTCATCATGATTGTAGCTGGTAATAGTGCCGTGCTTATCGCTTTAGCACTTTCAAAGAACAGGAAATCAAGAATGAACTTTTTTATCATGCATCTTGCAATAGCAGGTAAGTTAACTAAATATATAAGTTAATTAAATATATAAGTTAATTAAATATATAAGTTAATTAAATACATAGCGTAATAGAAGCAGTTAGATTAATAACCACTCTCTTAAAATAAACGAGTGAAAATAACTCAACTTGAGTGCTATTTAACTCTATCATCCAGATAAAACCGGCCTTCTCATCTTGAGTTAAAATCACTCAAGTGAAAGAGTTATATGGAAATAGCTCAATTTGAGCGAAAAAAATTTAACTCAAACTTCAGTTATTTTCACTCGAGTTTGAGTGATTTTCAGTATTACCTGAGTGAATCGTTTTCACTCAAACTTGAGTGATTTTAACTCGTGATTGAGCGATTTTCAGTATTTCAGTTTGCAAATTGCAGTCAAAATTTTTATTGTTAATATACAAAATGTTTGTATTTAGTGGTTCCATCTATCGTAAGCGATAGAAAATACTATAGTTTTTGTTTAAAAAAATTCTTTTTGAAAGAAAGCCTTAGATAAAAAATTCTTTTCATTACGTTTGTTCAATTTATATATCGAATTAGCTAGTATAGTACTTGCGAAAGTTTTCGCTGTGAGCATATCGACACTGTGTATCCTGGTGATTCGAACGCGCTTCTCCTCTGTCGTGTGATTGACCGATTAACCCTCTCGGCTACAGTCCTGTGTCAAGACGGCTACAAAGAACTAATTATTTTCATGAGCTGGGTCTTGTTGGCCAGGATAAAGTTTTTATTTGTTAAATCAAATAAGGTGAAGACACAGTTAAAAAAAAATTTCAGAGTTAACAGTTTGAATAGCAGCAATTGTATACGGTGAAACAACAATTAAATGAATTATTACTTAAGAGTTTTTTTTTTATAAAAAATTCCTAACCACAGAAGATTTTAGTTTTTTTTTCTTTCCCGTAAGTTTCGTCATTTTTCTTTTAAGTTTAATTTTTAAAAGTAAGGAGCTCTAAACGAATTTTTAAAGTAAGCAGTTTTATAAATATTATGCTCATTTAGGTTCAATTGAAAATACTATGAGTTATTTTTTTTCGAACAAATTTATTCGTTTAATTTATGAAGCTTTATTTTCAAGCAATAAAAAAGGTAGATTGTTTTAGATTGCCTGAATTTTTTTAAGACAAATTTCTGAAAATAAGTGAAATTAATAAATTTTTGAAGAAGACGTCTGAAGCTGAAAAATCTGGATTAAATACCCTTTTTCAAACTCAATTTTGCAAACTCTTTTGATATAAATTTGTTTAAAATCCAAACTATATCTTTGTTTTGATTAGAAAAAAATAAGTATAATTTTTTTTCTGTAATAATCCTAGCTTAGTATGAATTTGAATAAAAAAATTAACTTATTAACATTAACTACTTGACTTTACTTTAATATTGTTTTTACCATAAACTTTGCTCAAACATAGTTTTCTTAAGTCAAAAAGAAATAAATAATAAAAATTAATAAAAACGACATTTTTAATAAAATTACTAAAATACAGAAATATTTAAATACCTAATTTTAGGCATATTTTAAACTAATTAAATTGTATCGCTTCTGAATTATAAATAATTACAATTAAATCAAGTATGTATTTTATGAATTTTAACTATTATGAATATAGATAGTGTACGTTATTTCCGTTATCAATATATATGTTTAGAATTTTTACCTAATTGTAAGAAATTAATATATAATCAAAAAGAAAAAACATTATAAAAATTTAATATACCAGCCAGGAAAGCAAGATTGAAGACATCAAACTCTTTCAATTTTACAACAATGCAAAGTAACTGCAGTTTTTCTGCAGATTCATCAGAAAGTATACTTCTGAAACAATGACTGCATAATTACTTCAAATTTACTGCAGAATGACCACGGATTTAAAGTTTCAGTTTTTTCTAAATTTATGATTTTAAAGTGACCTCACTTAAACTACAGTAATTTTGTAGACAATAGCTAAAATTTTTTCGAAATAAATTACTGAGAAATTACTTCGCATTAGCTGCAAAATAACTGCAGTGTTTTTACAGTTAAGATTGCACTACAGAAAATTTGCAGTTAACTCTAGAAAAACTACGAAATTACTTCAGTTCTGTAGAATAACTACAGTTTATTTTCAGCTGGGATATAGGTATATAAATTCAAATTGAACTATATCTCATAATAAATATTACTTTTAATTTTGCTCCTATTTTTTTACTATTAATCTATAACTATTGTAAAATTCTAATTTATTTGCATTTTCAAATACTTTAATTAGCATTGTACTTTTAATTAAATATTAATTCTGCATTTTCAATTTTGCCTCGAAAATTGAATTTGAAGAAAAGTGGTAAGAACTTTTATGCTAGCAACAAAGGAAAAATAGTTTGTATAATGTGATAAATACTTTATGAAATACGAAGATAGTATTAATTCTGAATTCCAATTAAATAAAAGCTAAAAACAGGATAAAAACAGAAAAATTCAAAATACTGCTTAATTTTTTTAAATATAATATTTTACACTTTTTCTTTGAATGATATATTTATAATAAAATGCATTGAACATCTGAAGATTCTGATTTGAATGAATGGATATTGCAAATGTGAACTTTCATAAAATAAAGACAGTCAACTTCATTAATAGAAAGCAATTTAAATAACAGCAATTATAGACTGTATGAACAATAATTTCGTAAATATCTTTTATAAAAGAAGTATAGAATGATATGAAATTAATTATCCAGAAATATTTTGTACCAAAATTATACATCAAAAAAGCTCAAACATGGATATAAATTTTTTATATTAAAATAAAATTTTAAAACTTAAATATGAAAAAAGTCTGAAACTCTTATCAGATATAATATATTTCCACATGATTTGACAAAGATTCTAGCATGGAATCAGATTTTTTTTATATTCCATAATCATTCACATTTAACGCTTTCAATTTAAAAAAAATTTTTTTGACAAATAATTTAAATGAATAGTATTTTATTAAACAAAGCTGAAAAGCAGCTAATTTAAATGGAATGTGTATATAACACATTCAAAATAAAAGTATTTTTAAAATAAAAGCAACAAGGTATATCTACTTACTAAAAAATAAAACAGCGTCTTCTTCAGAAATTGTAATTGTCTTAATTCAAAAGAAATTGTCTTAATTTAAAATATTAAATGACATATTCTCCAGAAAAAAAATTAAACGTAAAATAAAAACGAAGACATAATCTATTTAGATCACAAAACATAACAATTTTATTTAGATTTATTATCGTTTCATTTTTGAAATAAAACGAAAGAAATTACAGCTTATAGCTCGCACACAATTAAATAATAAATGAATCACTCAAGTTTGAGCTAAAAGCACTCAAATATTGCTTAATAAATACCACTCAAGTTTGAGTAAACGCAAAGCAAGAATTTCGCTCAAATAAGAATGTATTTCACTCAAGTTGAGTTAAAAAAAATTAACTCTTTTTTGAGTAGGGGAAATAACTCTTTCATTTTAAGAGAGCAGATGTAATATTGCGAGGATTATTAAAATCGAACAATATTTCATTTAGAGCTTTTAGTTCTAAGGTCTTTTGAAAGTTTGAGAGATTGCTTCCTAAAGAATTAAATATTTTTTGTTTACAAATACTAGAATATATATTTATTTTACGTATTGATAAAACACATAAACTCTATAATATAAAAAATAACAAAAATATATTTCGTGACAATTTGTGTTAACCAAAACAATGTTCTCGCCATTTTATCTTATAATCGTTTGAAATGAATCGAAATCATCTTATAATCGTTTGAATAGTTTTGAGGTTTAAAATTGATTTAGTAGCTTTATTTTAGCAAGAAAAGATTCTTCTTAAATTGTTAAAATAATTTTAAAAAGTCAAATTCCGTATTTTATCATAGCTTTCTATAAATAACTTTTCATGGAAGATCTGATATTTATATCGCTTAAAGTTATTCTTAGTTGGGGAGTTTACACCCGTCTATCAACTTGGATTTCAAGGTCAAAGTTAAAATTAACGTAATCTAATGTATGTCATACAGATGAAGTGTTTTAGTGGCCAAAACGGCTAGAAATAAACAATTTTTTAGATACAAAGATTTTAAGCTTAAGATATTGTTTTTTTACAACAGGACGTTTTAGAATTATAATTGCTAATGTCCTTTTACCTAACAACGTGGAAATTCTGAAAACTTTGATAACAATTATTATTATTTAATTATGCAACAAACCACTATTTACATCTCACCGATGTTCATAATTTTTTTTAACTGGAAACGAACTGAGAGCTACAAACTGAAATTAATTTGTATGAACTGAATACAAAATTTGTACATCCAGGGAATTTTTTTGAACGTAAATTAAAAGGAAATTTCAAAATTTCCCAAAGAATGCCAAACAGTCAACTGAGAGAGCATTCTGTCAATAGCTAAAAAACTAATGGAGGTGACTCACAGCTAGCAATCCAAGCCTATATCTAATCTTAACATGTTTTATTTGTAAAATCTATGGGTAGAATAAAATTTTATATTCGTATGATTTAAGTATCTAAATTAACTGGAATAGAAAACAAAACTATTACAATTGTAATCATGAAACTTAAAATTGATTTTCTTTTCTTGTAGATAATAAATAGACAGGACTTTGAAGCATGCTACATTAATAGAAATCACGGAAATAATAGAATACTAAAATTAAATTTTACTACTGCACTTTTAAGAAAACATGCAGATTTCGAGAAATTATAAGGTTTCATCTCTCGAACCTTTCATTACTTGAATTTAAAATCTAAACCAGTCATGTGAAACGTCTATTTTTTTATCGATTTCATTATTTTATTTAAATGTTTTTTTGGCAAGTTCTTAAAAAATACCATATCATTTTTTAATGAATCTAATTTTTTTTGCATCAAGTTGACACACAATAAAGCGAGCTATTTAAGAAGAGGTTTTCAAAATACGATCGTAAAATTTAATATTTGTAACTGTGGGGCAGTTTAGTGTTCCAAGCAAAATTCAATAATATGTTTTATTTTCACAGATTTGACAGTTGGGGTTATTAACGTTTTGACGGATATCATATGGAGAACAACAGTTGCTTTTTACGCAGATAACATAGCCTGCAAACTTATTAAATATTTACAGGTAAAGTAATTTCTATTCTAATCATTTTATTTTATTCTTATTGATTTTTTTTACCAAAAACATCGTTTGCTGAATGTTATAAAGAGAAAAAGCATTGCATTGATTAGTTTTTTTAAGTGTATTAAATTCAATAAAGGATTTGGTTTTCGATATTTATATATAAAATTGTTGTAATAGTAAGCATATTCTACTGATTAATTTACTCAAGGAATATTTGTGGAGTATTTTTCATGTTAATTGCATCAAAAAGAAAGGTGCAGAGTTTATTTCTAAAAGATCATTTTGGAAATATTGAATAAAACTTAATATTTGCTAAAATATAAATGCTTTCATCTGGCATCTTCCTGCGTTAAAAAATCACGCTATTTATTTTTAATAAAATAATAATTCAGAAATTGATGGTGGAAATTTGAACATCCTGGCAATTCTAAAATGTATTAGATAATCCGATTGTTAACTTCTTACTAGATTCATAGCATTAACTTCTTACTACAAGGCCAAAATTGTTCATAACGTCATTTTTTAAAAATAATTAATGATTGCTAAAATATAAATACTTTAATCTGGCATTTTCTTACATTAAAAATCGCACTATTGATTCCTTTAAAAAAATATTGGAAAATTGATAGAAGAAATTTGAATTTTCTGTCAACTGTGAGATGTATACCATAAACAGATTGTTAATATCGTAAGCATCTTACTAGATTTATTAAGTGCAAAACTGTAAATATCGTCATATTTTAAAAATGAGTGATGATCGCTAAAATAAAAATGCTTTACTCTGACATCTTCTTCCATAAAAAAATCACATTTTTAATTATTTTTTTAAATAATTCAAAAAATTTTTATGGAGAAACTTTAACGTCCGGTCTACTCTAAAATGTGTTCGATCATCTGATTGTTAATATTGTTAACTTCTTACCAGATTTATGAAGTGCTAAACTATAAATAACGTCATAATTTGAAAATAAGTGAGGATTTCTAAAATTTAAATGCTTTAACCTGGCATCTTCTTACATTAATAAATCACACTATGAAATTGAAAAAAGTGATTAAAGAAATTTGAACTTGCTGTCAACTGTAAAATGCATTCGATCATATCTGTTAATATCGTAAGCTTCTCACTCGATTTATGACGTCATATTTTTAAAATGAGTGAAGAAGAATCATGAAAACTACCGCGATAAATCCTTTTCTTTCTATGAGATGAAATCGTATAATATATAATAATATTTAGGAATATAAAATATTTTTAATATAATATTTAGGATTTCACGATATTTTTATAATGTTACCCGAATATCGAAGTCAATTTAGTTTTAAAAAAACTGGCTGTAATTGTGATCAAAAGACCATTAAAATTGTTTTTTCAATTAAAAAATCTCTGCAAATAATGGTAAATAGCACATTATTCAATAAAAGGAATTATTCAAATGGTGTAATTTTCTAAATTAATTGAATACTATAAAGTTAATTTTCATTATTTCTTTCGCACAAAATATATAAATAATTTTATTTTACAAAAGTGTCGTTCAGACGATTTCACTCAGATAAAAAATTTGTACAATTCTGTGAATATTCTATATTTTTTTCTCTTTTAGAATGAAACAAATGTTACCTAATAATAAATTTAGTTATTATTTATTCTAAATATATAAATCGTTGTTTAATGGAGCACAATGAAGTATGTTAACTCGAGAATTAAAATATATTTTGGAACAATAATATTAAATACGTGTTTACGTGTTTTTCATTTTACGTGTTTTTCATTTTTTATGTAATGTTATCTAGTATTACTTTGTTATGCATTATATCATGCTTGCATTAAATTATTACTGTTAAATTCTTCTTCTTTTCATAGCTATTATACCCAGACTGTTTAAATCTACAAATTAAAAACCAAACGTTCTGAAATATAATAAACTCGAAATTTTGAAATTATCATGAACATCAATGATTTCTATATTTCCTTAAAAATCTATATTTGGATTGCATTTTAACTTTCGAATTTTTTACATGAATCTTAAAATTAAATAAATTTTGAACTTTATTAGCGATTTCATTAAAAAACATTTTTCCTGAATTAATAAATTTGCAGGTCTTCACATTTCAGATCACCGCAGTTGCGTTTATTTTACAATTAAAGACCCTATCAAGTTAAATGCATTCATTTAATTTTAATTTTTAAAGTTTTTTTGAAACATTGAGTGTATCTAATTCTGTCCTTTAATGGAAAAAGGAAACAAAAATGAAAAACAATGTAAAATAAAATTTTAAAACTTAAAAGGAACGGGGACATTTGTTCTGTTTGACATTTCTCTTTCTTTTTTACCCAAATTCAAAAGAAATATATTCATTTCAATAAGATATTTATTCAGATAATGAAAATTCTCTGAAATTTATGTTAACTGTAGAAAAGAATATTTTTTTCACATATTTTATGCACTGCAATTGTAAAATAAAAAGAAAACGTGTGCAAGTATGTAAGCTTTGAAGTTGTTTGTATTTTGTTCGATTTTTTTCTTCCATTTCCGCACCAGAAAATTTCTGTGGCGGAATCGATGAATTACTTTTGTCGAAAAGATTGTATTGTTGAGAACTATTATTTAGCTAGAGTCTGATAAATGAAAATACTTGTAAGAACAGAGTTTGAATATTTTTTTGTCGGATTCCTTTGAATAATAAATCTAAATATCTTTTTCTTCCCGCGTAGTACAACTATGTTTCTGAATGTCTAGGCTGTTATTAAAATGCATGAGGTATCTTTTTTTTTGTAAAATGTGTCGAAATATTAGCTTGGAGCTTTTTTTGTTATGAAATATCTTGATACTTTTCAAAAGTTTTACATAATCATGAAACAAATATTGAAAATACGCCATATTTAGCTTGCAAAAATATTTTTGTTTACTACTATATATTATTCATTTAAATAAAACAATGAAAAATATGAATAATTAATCTCTAAGTTTTCATAGAAACAAACTAAGTTTTCAACATGAAATATAAATACTGAATTAAAAAATATTAAATTTTAATATACCTGGTGTCTTAATGACTAGAATGATATTTAGCTATGACAAGTACCATATTTAGCTAGAGTCTGATTAATGAAAATACTTGTAAAAACAGAGTTTGAATAATAAATATAAATTTATTTTACTTCCCGCGTAGTATAACTGCTTTTCTGAATGTGTAGGGTTTTAATAAAATCCATGAGCGATCTTTTTTTTTTTGTAAAATGTGTCGAAATATTAGCCTAAATTTTTTTTTTTCGTTTTGTAATATCGATACTTCTCAAAGGTTTTACATAATTATAAAACAAATATTGAAAATACGCCATATTTACCTTGCAGAAATATTTTTGTTTACGACTATAGATTATTCATTTAAATAAAACAATGAAAAATATAAATAATTAATCTCTAAGTTTTCATAGTAAATAATATAAAATATAAATGCGTTGAATTAAAAAAAATTATTCAATTTTAATATACCTGGTATCTTAATGAATAGAATGAAATTTAAATATGACAAGAGCTGCATTTAGCTAGAAACTGATAAATGAAAATATTTATTAGAACAAAGTTTGAATATTTTTTGGTGTATTCCTTTGAATAATAAATATAAATCTATTTTACTTCCTGCGTAGTATAACTGTCTTTCTGAATGTATAGGGTTTTAATAAAATCCATGAGCGGTCTTTTTTTTTTTGTAAAATGTGTCGAAATATTAGCTTTAAATTTTTTTTTCGTTTTGAAATATCTTGATACTTCTCAAAAGTTTTACATAATTATAAAACAAATATTGAAAATACGCCATATTTACCTTGCAAAAATATTTTTGTTTACGACTATATATTATTCATTTAAATAAAACAATGAAAAATATAAGTAATTAATCTCTAAGTTTTCATAGTAAATAATCTAGAATATAAATTCTGAATTAAAAAAAAATAAAATTTTTGTATACCTGGTGTCTTAAAACAGACTAGAATGATATTTAGCGATGACTATAGTCCGTTCAACGAGAACTCATATTGGAAGTAAACATAAGGATTGCTGTTTGATCGCCAACGTTTGCCACTTCAACTGTTTTTTCACATAATGGGCGATTTCATTTGAATTGACAGAGCTTTTGCTTTTATAGAATTACAAAAACGATGTTTGGTTCTTGATACCTTAAAATTAGATAAGAAAGTGCAAAATTAAAATATTTACATGAAAATACGTTTCTAATTGTTTCAGTAAACACATAATTTTGTTTTAAGAACAGTTTTAATGCTTTTTTTTAAAGTTTAGATTAAATTAGTTTTAATATATTTTGCACAAATATCTATGCAAAACATAACTTTTATAATTCCATCGTAAAAGTCGTATAGAATTGAAAGAATATGTTAAAAAAATACTCTTTAGTTTCATAATTACAATTTTTTTTTTAAATTTATTAAAAGTTAAAGAGCCTAAGTTTGAAGCCTAATTTTTTTTAACAGGGAATAAAATGCCGTTCTTTTAAAGTTTGGTAAATCAGAATCATCTCTCACAGCTTTGAGAACTTTGCTTCTTGTCGGAATTTCGTTACGGCGGAAAATATCATGAACTTTTCTTCTGACAGCATTTTTGTCGAAATCGTCAATGTCATCCAAAAAAGTTTTACGATATTTAGTCCTCTTCGGTGAATGTAATATACCATCCCTTTTATATTCTTTAATAATTCTGAAAACAGAAGCTGTGCTAACTCCCGATGCAGAAGCCGCATGGTCAGCCACATCAATGATTGGAACATCTGGTTTTGAATGCACTTCTGTTTTATAAATGTTCAATATTATTTGCTTCTCAGCTTTACTTATGTAAGATTTCTTCTGCGGATTTTTAGGAGGACTTAAATCCATAACTTTATTTTCCATATTGCTCATGAAACACCTGCAAAAAGACACCACGGCAAAACAAACAACCCTCTACAAAATAAAAGATTTTGCTTGACTGTTGGCGCTATTTGTCATTATTCCGGTGCCAAGTAGGCAACTGTATTGCGCCAAATAGCACGCCGCTTTGTTTACTTTCACTATCAGTTCTCGTTGTTGTAAAAACAAAATTTGAATAATAAATATAAATTTATTTTACTTCAAGCGAAGTACAACTGCGTTTCTGCATATCTAGGCTGTTATTAAAATGCATGAGGTATCTTTTTTGTAAAATGTGACGAAATATTAGCTTTAAATTTCTTTTCTCTTTGTTTTAAAATATCTTGAGACTTTTCAAGAGTTTTACATAATTATAAAACAAATATTGAAAATACGCCATATATTATCTCACAAAAAATATTTTTTTCACGACTATATATTATTCATTTAAATAAAACAATGAAAAATATAAATAATTAATTTCTAAGTTTTCACAGTAAACAATATAAAAGATAAATACTGAATAAAAAAAATGCTCAACTTCAATACACTTTGTGTCTCAAAAATCATCAATGATTTGAGAAATCAATCAAAGAAAAACGAAAATAGAAAGCATTGTGTTCCAGATTGTGTAAAACAACAATATATTTTTTTATAACAAAAACTATTATTTGACTCAGTCTGAGGACAAAATAAGTTGGCGTTTGTTCAAATATTTCAGTTGAAATAGTCAGATATGGTTCAGAAAACTTTTCTTTATTGTTTTTCTCAGAAAACAGCGTCATCTAGGGTTTAACTTTGTAACCAATTTTGAAACTTTGAGAAAATAAATTTTCTGGTTTTCAGAGAAGAATGCATTAAACCGAATATTTTCATCTTATTTTTTAAATTCATCTTTATAGCATGTGGTATTCATGTTGGAAAATATATGAGCTGACATTTTTATTTTCATTAACTAAAAAAAATGTGTTAAATATCACATTTCAAAATTTAAACTTTAAATCTTATACAGCGATGTAATTCATGCATTAACACTATGATTAACTTTAACCAAAATAATTTGATTAAACTAATGTTTAAAAGTATATTTGAACAGCACAGCTGAATTACTAAAGACTTGCGAATGTTTTTTGCTTTAAAAAAAATTTAAAAATACTAATGCAGAAAGTAATTTCGTTGGGTTATTTTTTCTTCCAGGCTCTTGTAACTTATTCATCGACGTACGTCTTGGTAGCCCTAAGCGTCGATCGTTACGATGCCATTGCTCATCCAATGAACTTCTCAAACAGCTGTAAGTTAAATAATTTTTTTTCTAAATCCCGGAACTCTTTTAAAACTGACATCTTTAAAAGAAATCATATCGTGTAAAATATTAAATGATGTATTGTGTTTAAGTTATAAACAGCCTCCAGTTTTCGAGGCGATTTAAATTGAAAAATAATCAAATTTTTTTGTATCGATTATTCTCTGTCTAGCGTAAGTTTTAAATAAATTATGGAACGTTGGATTCGAAAACATTTTTTCAAACAATTATTTTGTTAGGAAAGATTCAAGAAATGAAATTGTTCTTTTTTATTTCAATTTGTGTAGTATTTAGTTGAAACTATAAGAGACAATGTATGTGATGTATTGAATTAAATTTAGAGATATTAATGGGAGGGAAAAATTTTACAGTATATATATATATTTTTTATTTTATATCAGTCGTTGAACAGCCGATCAAATTTCGGGTTTATGACAAATAATGTTCAACTCAGTAGCCTTGTAATTTTGAACCAATCCAGAAGACAGGAAACTCCTATTTCAGTACCCCCAGAGGTATTGATTTGTTATTGGAACATGGAGGACTTTGCGACTCGACAGATTTAACGTGCATCAGTCACCATTTACTACACGAGGAGTCTTCGGCCGGTGGGGATCGAATCCACGAACTCTTGGACATGGATCCAGTGCCCTACCAACCAGGCTATCCCGGCCTAGCATATATATGTAACAAATATCTATTATAAGTAGCCCTTATCTATCTCTTATTATCTATCCTATCTTTCTATTATTAAATATCCTTAAATAGAAGAAAGCATATATTGTGCAAAAAAAAACTGCGTATTTTGTTAAATGGCAGATTTAATAACGTAATAGCCATATTAATACTGTACTTTAATATCTATTAATAATAAAGTTAAAAATGTGAAATGCATTTAGTGGAGAGGTAAAGATTCTTAGAATTGCCCAGCAACAGCTATTAACTTCACATTATAAATTCAAAACTACTTTCCTGCTAGTAGGAGGGTATATTGCTGATCTTGAATCTCATCAGTGCTGATCTAAAGTACTAGTACTATAGCTGATCTTGAATAGATTCAAGATCAGCAATTCAAGTCATTGGTTCTCTAGAAACAACACATGTTCTTCAGTATCGAGAATTAACCAGGTACCTACTGCAGAGAAATAAGAAAATTATAATACAATAGATCCCTGAGCACAGGACCATTTCCTCGCACAAAAATGTGACATGCTGGTACAGCCAACATAATCAAATATACAATGCTGGACTAAATATAAAATAATCTATTAAGCAAAGGCACCTGTTGAAACTGTTGAGTGGCATTCAGAAACAATGGATAATTCAAGATCTCTCTTGTTCTTCTGAATCGTCATTTCTGCTACCAACAGGCTAAGATTGCCTTGGCGAGCATCTTCACCGAATTGGTTTTTTTGACCCAACTTTTTGCTCACTCTCTGATCATAGAGAACTCATAAACACAGTCCATCTTCCCTGTAGGCTACTTCATGACTACGAATTCAACTGATATTGGTGCACTAGAAACTGTCTCAGGTAATAACTTCGATTACTCTTGTTTTGTTCGTATCCTGAATCATTGTTAACGATATTGCCGTGCTCAATTTCTGTTGTGTCTACTTCATTGTATCTTGCCTTGGCATTAGAAGTTAAAACATAGTTAAATATTATTGGAAACTATGTGTGATTTTACATTTAAACGTAGAAAACGATGCAAGAGAACTTACAAAATATCGGGGAGGGACACTAGTACGCAATGACGACGGGAAATCTTTATTTTTCTCATCCTATTAGAATTATTACAAAAAGATGCAAATTTTAATAGATGCTGAGTGAATAAAATAGAAAAAAAGTGCAGTAATGTGATTTATCTTTTCACAAAGGAGTTAAATTGATAACTGGTGATCAGTTCAATTTATAAATAAGTACCCCAGTACTAACGTTTCCAATTCTCGAACATATTTTCTGCAATAATTTATTGACTTTCATCATTATTTTTAAATTTCATTTATTTATTTCATCAGTTTTTTTATTTAATCAAAAACTGTTTTTTTAAGAAAACATAACAGTAAAATTTCACCTATTTGCACAATTTTAGTTAGAGACACAATCCTGTGTAGGTTATTATTTATTTCTAATCCGCAAAAAAATTGTTTTATAATGAATTCAAAAACTTCGATTTGAAAATGCATCCATATTAATTTTATTTGCGTGTTCGTTACTTAGCATCAACTACATCGATTGGTGCTTGGATATTTAAATGTTGTTTGCTGTTTAAAATTGTGACAAATATTTTAGAAAACTTACTGCCAAAAAAATAATTTTTCCTAAACACTCTTTCCATAACATGTGTTTTTGATTGGCAGAAGATTTGATATTGTTGTGAAGAATACCTTCCTTTTTAAAACAGTTCATTTTGTTATGCGTGTTAGCATTAGTTGAAAACCCTCCAAACTCCCAAATTTCATTATAAATTATCTATTATTCATGATTCTAGAAAATATATGCCGTTTTGATCTCTGATATCATTTTGTTCTGATTAAAATGAAGTGTTTGGCAAAAAATATATTAAATAAATCAATTGACCACTTAATTTTAGAGTCAAGTTTAAGAATTTTAGAGTTTTATAAATGCAAATAATTGAATTATTGCCTGCATGTTTGTTGACAATAAAAATGAGAATTATTCTACACTGCTCAAAAAAATTAGGGGAGCCATGTGCTCCCCTAATTTTTTTGAGCAGTGTATATACATATATATCTGCATAGATATACACTGCTCAAAAAAATTAGGGGAGCACATGGCTCCCCTAATTTTTTTGAGCAGTGTATCTTCGCTACTGCGCACTTTCAGTCATATAAGCTATACTATTAGGAGCATGATTTAATGCTGATTAAAAACCCAATACAACCTCCTCCCAACAACAAAAAAAAAGTTTGAACACAGTGCGCTAAAATAAATTATATCACTATCTAATAAGGAATTTAATGGTATTTGTTATCAAGAAATCTAAAACAACATAACTTGCAAAACTCAAAATAATATAGAGCACAAAGAAAAATTTGCTTCAATTTCCCACAGCTTGATTTTTATGGTCGAGTCACTAATCTTTTCAAGGCAAATTGAACTGGCTTTTTGAAAGAATTTAATTTTCAGTTTTTAATATGCCCGAGATTTCGTACAACAAAATGAACAATCAATGTCAATGAGACCTAGGTAATCCGGGTTCGAGCCCAGTGATAGCTGGTCAATTCGAATTCCGCACTCTGCTCGCACAGACCCAATTGCTGATGTAAAATATCCTCAGTGGTAGGCGGATGATGTGTTAGAGTCCCCTTGCCGTCAAGCTATTAGTTGAAGGCTCTCGTGGTTTTCCTCTCCATGTAACGTAATTGCAGGTTAGTTCCGTCAAAAAGTCCTAGACGAAGGCAAATTTCACCCGTTACTTGATCCAGGTCTTCTTACTTGTGTTCAAAATTACAAGGCTACGGAATTGAATATTAGTAGGCGTAAACACTTAATCGGGTCTGTTGTTGAGCGATGATAATAAAATAAAATATTTGGAGGCTTTGGGAGTAGAGCATTTGCCTTCCAATGAGGTGGCCCGGGTTCAAATCCCAAAGCTGGCTGGTCGATACGAGTTTTGCACCTGGCTCGAACCGACTACAGTTTTAACGTAAAATATCCTCAGTGGTAGACGGATCTTGGGTTAGAGTCCCATTGTCGTCAAGCTAACCGTGGAAGGTTTTCGTGGTTTTCCTCTCCGTGTAACGTAAATACGGGTTAGTTCCATCAAACAATCCTTCACAAAAGCAAATTTCTCCCAATACTTGATCCAGAAATTCTCACGTCTTCCAGATTGGACAATTACAAGGCTACGAAGTTGAATATTAGTAATCGTAAACCCAAAATTGGTTCGGCTGTTCAACGATGGTTATAAAACTAAATACTATCAATAACAACTATGACACAATTGGTGTCTCACTGATATCCATGAGTGTTTTACACTGAAAACATTCGTATCACTATGTATAAGAAAATTTGTTTAAACGTAAACTAACTCATGGTTAATATGGCAGTTTTAGATTTTTCTAAAGAAAATTAAGCAGCTCTATTCAGGCAACAGTATAATCTGCACGGAATAGCTACGAAATAATGATAGTAGCTTAAAAAACACCGATTTAAAAAGGATTTTTCATTAGATAATTGTAAAAAACTATTTTTATATAATATTATCTAACTCTCAAATATTTTTATGATTGCTGAAACATATTGAAGACAAAACTCAAATGTTAATAGTTAAAGGCAGGTCAAAAATACGTTTAAACATTCAATGATAGTTCATGAAATAAACTTATACAGGATATCTTCAATTACTTGCGTTTAACACATATTTTAGAATAATTATGGAAATTTAAACAAGAAAATGTAAAAAATGAGGACTAAAAATCTACACACTCGGGGTACAAGTGAGAAAGAAAACAAAACCCTTTTTCGAAATATGACTGATTACAGTTAAGGAAGATGGATGGCAAATCAGGAAAACTTATTTGATTTGATAAGAAAACAGAGGGGGTTGAAAAACTATTATTTGAAACGCTTCCAAGTTCAAGTGGTGATCAAACAAGCTGTTATGCATTTTAGAACGTTTTCTCCTAATTGTGGTTTGGTAGATTTCAACAATGGTTCTATATTTTTCTCGTTTAAATATAACTTTGAGACATTTAATGTGTAGATATTTTTTAAAGTTCAAACTGTGCTATCAATGCGTATATTTCTTAAAATAAAATTTTCCTCCAATTTTCTCCCGGAAATCGAACAATTATGAGGTAAACAAGACAGCGGTTAAACGTGATAGATATGCATTTACCAATGCTTCGACTGCGATCAAGCAGATGGCGTTGTTACATTGATTGCGCAAAATGGAGGCAAATCGCTCAGTGTGTTACTGGAGTGCTGGACTTTAGGGAATGTTGAAACCGTCAATGCTACGTGGAACTAATACACCTTTGTCGAGTACTGAAGAAGGCTATTAGTTAAATGTAGCCAGGCCACCTCAGATCAGGCTATCTTTTGTTAAATGATAAAGCGAATATCGCTGACAGCAACAAAATATATCATTGCAATTCATGTAGGGGAGTGTTTTAATCATCGACTATGCATTCCTGATCTCTCACAGGATTTGAAGAAGAATCTCAGTTGAGTATGCTTGAAATCACACTGTTGAAGTGACACGAACCGTTCAGAGCTTCCTCTGTGTGCAGAGCCCTGATTTTTTTTCTTCCTCGATGCCTTTTTGAAGCTTATAAAGTGATATGATATGACAACTGTTACATCTTTGGTAATAATGTGGGAAACAAAGTTTCAGCTTTTTAATATCTCATCATATTTTTTGCCTCTCATACACACCTCTGCTCATAGTTGTCAAGGGAAATTTATTTTTAGACTCTATATTTATTTAATACGAGTGGATCATAATCTGGATTTAAGAAAAATCTTTACTTTCAGGAACGCCTCCCATTTTTACTGGACGTTTGGGTTTGGAAATTTCTTGTTATAGAAAAGTAATTTAAAGAAAAATATTTTTTTCTCTACGATTAATGATTATATTAAAGAATGTAACTAATTAAAATTTCAGAATTGCATGTTTGCTCCTTATATAAAAAATTTTTTTAAATAAATTCACAATTTTTTTTAAAACTCAATAACTAAATTTTACTCTATAGGTCAATAAACAACAAGCAAAACAATTTGCAACTGATTCTCAAGAAAATTTAAAAACATAACAGTTTTTTTTTTGTAATCTATTGTATGTTTTTTTTCAGGGCGTAAGGCTAGAATACTAGTTGCATCTGCTTGGGCTCTTTCAGCTGTATTTTCAATACCATCAGCTTTCTTGAGTTCTAAAGAAGAGGTGAAAGGCATGTCTCAGTGCTGGATTGACCTCCAACCATGGCAGTGGCAAGTTTATATCACTCTGGTGGCAGCTAGTCTCTTTTTTCTACCAGCGCTAATTATAGCAGCTTGCTATACTGTCATAGTTTACACTATTTGGACCAAAAGTCGAATAATGAGCTATCCCAAGCTATCCAAATCATCCTCAATTGTAGCGGATAGCAAAAAAAGTAAACAATATTGCATTTTTTCTTTATTTGTAACGGTGTGTTTTACTGAAATAAAGCCACCTTGACTGTGCGCCGTAAATGGACTAAGAAAACATGTGTATTAATGAAATCTATATGCTAATACATATTTACAAAATGTAACTCAATTACTGTCCCACCTTTGAAGGTGGAAAAATCGAATATGATAAATAGGAGGGGGAAATGTCCCGCCAGAATAAAGCTGTTTCTGTTAACAGCGCATATGTTCCTCGCATTTATCTATGACTTGAAACATACGGTACTGATTAGCATATTCATTTGCATATTCAATTTTTCGTCTGGTAGAATGTGATTTACTCCCTGTTAATTAGTATATGTATATAGATTTACTTAATATGTGTGTTCCATTCTCTTTTTGTCCATATATATCACAAGGGTCAAGTTGAAGTCAAGAGGCATAAAATCAAGGCAAATTTATTTCAGTGGGATACAATCCTTTTTTCTGGTAACATAAATAAAACGTTCTGTATGTAGGACTGAATATATTAAAAATAGATCAGCCGTTAATGAAAGCATTACCGGAAAGAAATTAAAATCGTGCTCCAGTACACCTTGGCAACATCTTTTGATTAACTTCTTGAACAAATCAAATTCATGATGGCAGTGATTTAGTCGTAGATAAATAATGCACGGTGTAAGTTGGATTAATTATTTCAAAAGGTATTTTCGCACCCACATAATATATTTATCCGAATTGACTACTAAGCTGAACGTCGGGCTGAATAAGAATGTGACGATCATTCGAATGTGATCCCTTTGATTATCGTGCATATATGAAGTCTAAGATTTGCATCAAACAAGCATCAATTTTTTGAGAACTTGAAAAAAGACGTAGTGAGCAACAGTTCCAAAATTTTATAAAAGCTTGGTACGTGTCTAAATTTTATAACTATTATGTAATCTAAGTGCTTACTCTTATGAAGAATTTTACTATTTTATCATAGTAAAGTGTTTATTATTGACCGTGTTACGTTACCTCCTAGATAATATTATATATTCGGGCATTTTGTTTTTCAAACGTTTTTCGCACAATTTGTTAGGACTTCACTGTTAGTCAGCTTTACTCATAAGGTTCAAAAGCCATGAGTTTATCAATTATTTGATTTTTTAAAAAAAAAAATCAAATTATTGATGGTATAGCTTTTCCAAATCGGAATTTTCAGTTAAAGAAATTGTTACAAGAAATTTTCATCTGATAAAAAACTTAATCTTGCTTATTACAAAATTTAGATTTAATCCTATTTACTAGCAAAAGAGGCACTAAAAGATCAAATTACTTTCTCCATAATATTTCTAATTCTTTAAACTTTGAAAATGTTTTGTTTTAATTGTCTGCAAAAATCTCGAGAAACGATTGCAAAGTTTCTGGATATTTTTTATTTACACACTGTATATAAATAAATCAAATTACTCTTATTTAAAAATATCTAACTGCAAATAATATTAATATTATCTTAAATGAATAATGTTCAGAATTTGTTGAAAAAAGTGGTTTCTGTCTTAAAATTATTGAGTAAATTAAAATACAATGAATTTATTATCAGATAAATTAAATTTAATCTTTCCATTTGCGAAAATGATGCCCTTTACAATTTGCATTTTATTTTCGCCTCGAGTCTGAAGATTTATTTCTTCCCAAATACAGCTTAACGAATTATCTATATTTACTATTAATCAAAATCTGATCCGATATTAAAAACAAGTTTCATTCCAATTTACTCGAAAGATTTATGTTTGAATCTCTTATATTTTACTTCTAATTATCTTCTCAAATTTCTAAGGAGCACGAATCTATTATACTGAATTTAAAAGCAGAATTCAAATTAAATTAAAACTAATGCCTCAAAAACGATACTGCTAATTTAAAAGTACACACATTAATGTTGTACTTTATACGAAGAGAGATTGTAATAGTTAGCGGATTACGAATTGCTTTCAAAACCGGGGAATAAAGAAGCTTTCAACAAAATTAATGACTACTTAGTCCCTTCTAATGTAAAGTGCTCTCAAACCTAAGTCGGATGAAGACGAGATTTAAACTGAAATAGAGAAAATATGCTAATTAAGACCGCTTTTAATTTATTGACACTTTGAACCTTTATTGACAGTAACATACATCCTCGCTGTATCTATTAGCAGTTATTTAAAACCTTGATCTAACACTAGTTAGAATAGCACACTTTGGAAGCATGTATTTTCTGATTTTATATATATATATATATATATATATCGATTTAGGGTTTACGACAACTAA
>NC_092204.1:68003035-68047263 GCF_043381705.1 Parasteatoda tepidariorum | reverse complement strand
TGGGTCATCCGGGTGCAAGCGAAAAGTCACCAAAAGATGTAGACTTCCGCCAACTATTTTTTTTTACGTTTTTTATTTTATTTAAATTTTTAAGTTCTGAAAAAGATAGACTAAAAAAATTAAATAAAAAGAATTTTAAAAAAATCCATTGATCTCCCATGAAAATCTCCCAACCCTACATAATTGTGGTTAGTAAGATTATGTAAAATCCAAAATATTTTTTTCTTGAAAGTTATGGTGCATAAATTTCAAAAAAAGAGGAAAATTCTGATCCTCAATATCACTGATGATGTTCAGTTTTATTAGAAGCTTTATTAGCAAAAGCACATAATATGAAACAAAGTAAGAGCGATAAAAACAATGAAACAACAAGTAATACAACATTGTTAATCGCATTATGTTACAGACAGAAGCATTTGATCTACACCTAACCTGATCTGTGCCAAATTTAAAACACATCACGTTCTAAAGCAATTAAAAGAACATTTGATGTGAAGTATATTTGGCACAAAAACAAAACGGAAATTGGATATGAAAAAAAACTAAATAAAACAAGCAAAGAACCTAAGTGCGCTTTAAGATCATTGGACCCGTATTTTTTTTTTAATAGGTTGCGACAGCGAATCGAAACAGTGATATTATTGATAATCAATTTTTTGAAGTATTTTTCTTTAGATATCACAGAGACATACTACTTACTATTATTCAGCTTACTAATAAGCTTTTATTTATATATTAAGTGAGAAATAAAGAAAAACTAAGAAACGAACTAAGACGTTTTATTTATTTTTTTTTTTTAAAACTAAGAAATTTTATGGCCTAGAATTGCTGCGAAAAATTGTACATTAGTTCCAAAATTGTTTAAATTAAAAATAAAAATACAATTAAAAATAAAATTACAATTAAAAATAAAAATACAATAATATGTTTAAATAAGAGGCCTTCCACCTATTTTACTGGATGGCCCAAGCAATAAATTCGGAAAATCGAGGGGGTTTCACGCATGCTAGATAAAAAAAAAGGTAAAGAATATTCAACAACAGGAGTAGGGTAACAGTTAATTTTAGTGATAGTTAAAGCTTTTGATAATTTTGCGAAAAATTGAAATTTAATTTCATTTACTGATAGGATGAAGTTATCACTTTTATAACTACATGCACAACGGTTACACAATTTAAAGAAGATTTAGTACTCAAATTTTATTTACAGATCATGCAAAGAAAAATCAGCATATAAGTATTTCCATCCAAACTTTTGCATTAGGTATCACTAATATTCAATTTAAAGAGCAATTATAGTACGAATAATACTATTTTACTAGTATTTTAAATGTACGTTTTAGAGTACTTTTTGTATTTAGCTCGGATCCGTTCCTACAATTTTTTTTTTTTGATTTCTTATGAATTCTAGGGATTTTATATTATTTGTAAATTTTACTCCCACTTGTAATATAATTTACCGAACATCAAATTTTTATAATAAATTTACAATACTTTCAAGTTTTTATGGAGAAAATATTACTGTTGGGCAACGAATTTAAAATTTTATTTTGAAATAATTTTTTTTTAAAAATTTTATTGTCAGAATTCTGGTTTAATATAAAAATTTAATTTTTTAAACATTGACGTTTCAAAGGATCTATTTTTAGATTTCAAGTGATTAATCGAAATATGTTGCATTGCATTTCATTTGATTGGCATTATGACACTTATTCCAAGGTAAGCAATGGTGTTCAAATCGAAAAAAGAGAGATGGAGGTGTCTACTTTTAACGTCTTTCGAACATGAAGGTCAGAAACATACGATACTTATTCTTACAACAGAATGATGGATCTTGTTGTAATACTTGGAAAGTAATGCAAGGTATACACTCACTCATACCCAGTGTTTTTCTATATTATTGAAAATATAACTATTGAAAAGAAATCTTTTCTGATATGGTGATACCCTTCAGGGGTGGTTGTTACATTTCGTGCTATTTGACAATGGTAGAGTTGAAATCTTACTTTAAAGGTTTTTTTTAATATGTTCCCAACTATGGCTGGCTATTGATAGTTTTTTTCCTTTTAATTCTTATGTTTTATGTTAGTGAAACTCAATGGCCTGTCAGCCCATTGAGGGCCAAGTCTACCGTGTCACGAAATCACGAACTTAATCGTGAATGATAATCACGAAAGCATGAACTTTACACTTCTTTACGCATTTTGAAAACTATTTCTGGCGAAAATGTAAGGTATCTCGTCAATATATAATCATTTAGGCTTTAGAAAAATTTAAATGATTAGTATATTTCCCAAAATTACATTCATTTTCTAGGACTTCTAAGTGGATACCATCTTGTTTCGACCAAAGATAAGTACCAGTACACAGTTAAATGGATCTTAACTACAGTGAGTGAAAACTGCCTCTGTCTAATGCCTATGTTCCAAAACTGGAACATGGTTAAAAACTAGCTGAAAACTTGTTTTCACACATGATTATTTTTTATTTTATTCTCTTTAGGTATTCTTTAGAACTGAATTGTTAATTTTCAAATTATTCAGTAAATCTATCATGATTCGGTTGATAGTTAAAAATATGTGAGACTTATGGGATCAACTAGTGTCAAAATTACGCATGGGGTAGTTTTAACTAAATTTGTTTTAATTGCTAATTTTTATTAAAGCCAGCTAAGAATAGCTGTTTTAGTGCCCTTAGCTCTTTTTTTTTTGTTACTTTATATTTTTGTTTTCACAGGTTGCGTTAACAAGAACAAATCTAATAGCATGGAAAGTGAAGCTGACAGAAAACGTGCTAGTTCCAGAGGAATCATACCTAGAGCTAAAATAAAAACTGTGAAAATGACTTTGGTCATTGTCTTTGGTAAGTATTGAAATTTACTCACTAGCATGGCCGTTGATGTTATCTATTTACTCAAGTAAACGAATATAAAATAAAGATTATTTAAGATATATGACTGAATTCGACACTTTTTTCAGAAACAGCTATAATTAAAATTTAAATTGTAATTTTGGTAAGAAAGTGTCCCAACTAAAATAAGGGTGAATTTGAGCACAGAAACTACAAATATTTCGTGACACACTAGTAACTTTTCGAAATATTTTAATTCATAAATATCATGAACAAATATCAAAAAAGAATTTTTTTTTCTCCATCAATATTATAGTCACCTGTTTTTTGTGCTAAAATCCTTAAAATATTTAAAATATACGATAAAATAAAACTAAATATATTGTTCAACGATACTTTTAAAAAAATGTAAACCTTTTTACTTAAAACATGATAAAAGTAATAAATGTACACACAGATCTTAGCTTTTCGTTGAAAACATCGCTAAATTTATACAAAATCTTCGTCAAAGTGTCAAAAAATAAGCTTGTTTTGTAATCATAACACTCATTCTCAAATTTAAAGAATTTTAAAAAGTTAATGAATAAAAGTTCAAATAAGGAAAAAAAAAAGTTCAACCTTTCGTTGAAATTGCATATATTTACCCAGTTAGATACATGAAAAGAATAATTATATTTAAAAAAAATGGAACTCATTCACTGCTTAAATATTTGCTTATGATTTTGAGACAAATGGTGTCTGTCAACAAAAAAGAAAAAAATAAGTTGGACAGAACAAAATCAGTCCCTATTTCGATGAACAAGGATCAAACTTGGACAAGGTAATCAAACAAGGGAAAATAGATAAGAAACAGGTGTGGAGGGGGATAGGAGGAGAACCCCAGGTGTGCCTAGTGTCAAAAGTAAAATTGATTTCTAAATATTATGAAAGAAGCGGGAAAGGTTATGAACTATATTATTAGGATTTTTAAAGAGCTAAATGATTCTCAGAAATTAAACTGTGTGACTAAAGGGTAGGGTTTAGTATTTGATGATTTTAAAAGAAGATAACTCAAGTATATGATTATAATTCCATTTATGAAGGGTGAAGAAAAATTATTTAGTATCCTAAGTCTGATCATACCTTGCACGTACTATACGTCGACGTTTAAGCGCAAGTTTAATTTCAGTTTTAAGCGTCTTTAAGGTTGGTGGAATGTACTGAAATGGAATGTGAAAAAATTACTTTAAACTCAAATTTATTAAAAATTTAAGCAATTTGGGGTCTGAGTTAAGAATAATTCGGTTGATCAATCAGATTATAAGTTCGAGATTAATTGGTGAGAGCACTGGGCTGCTAGAGTAATTTTCTATGGATAGAAGAATTAAAAAGAAACTTATAGTCTACAGATATAACTTGAAGATAAAGAAGTTTTTTAGAGGAGATTACTATTGGAACAAATTTTAGAGGCATGATGATGCAGCTGATTTTTAATTTGGGGACGAAGTGAAAGGTTATCATGGAATAAAAGGGACAGAAGTGAGAAATATCTCATAACTGCGATTAATTAAAACGTCTAAGAAAGTTAAGCAATTTTTATTTTTTGTTCTAAAGGAAATTTAAAAGCAAGTATGAAATGAATTTCTAAAATTAGGAACATAATCAGTGTCAGCGTTGTTCATTGAAATGAACTACAATCTTTAACAAATCGTCCTTAAAAAGGAATATGTAATAAATCAAAGAGTTTCACACAAAAATAGTGCATTTATAGGTCAATGATGAAGGGGTTTAGAGCATTAGGCATTTTATATATCTTATGTGCTATGCTTCAAATTTGTCAACATAATTATGAATCACTTATATAATAAAATAATAGCTTCTATAATTTAATTCATAGTTACATACAAAATTATAAATAACTTATATTATTATAACATAGCTTATAAAGAATTAGACAGGACAGTTTTTTTTAATATGAAATATTTAAGAGCATTTTATGCTTCTCTATTTTAGTTTAGCTTTGGCAACTTAAAGTTGATAGAATTTTAACCTATGTCAACCTATGTGGGAAATTAGTAGAAGAAAATGCTCACCTTGAACACAATTTTCATTGTTGTTAAAAAAATTTTTGTTTTTCCTTGTTTAACTTAAAATATAAATTTGTTATAATTTTTTAGTATTTATTCTTTGTTGGAGTCCATATTTTGTGTATGATCTCCTTCAAGTTTATGGAAAAATCCCGGATAGTCAAACGTCTATAGCTGTTTCAACATTCATTCAAAGCTTGGCTCCTTTAAACAGTGCTGCTAACCCCTTGATATATTGTCTTTTCTCAACTCATATCTGTAGAAACTTCAGGCAAGTATAAATATTAGGAATTTCTGAAAATGCTTTTGTATACAATGGTTTCTTATTTAACTGCGTTAATTGTTTAGAACACAGAAAAGTTAATTATTCCACTTTTTCAGAGATAAGAGGTAATTTTTATCGCAATTTGTGTGTAGAAATATCTACATAAATCTGTGATGGAGCCTTACTCTGTTTAATAACAATCATTAGGTTCAGACTCTTGCCTCGTTCTAAATTAAACTGCATTTTTTCCATTGTGAGATTACGGAACTTATTTTTCATAAAATTATTATTTATCAAATAAATCTAATAGCATATTTTTATTTAAATAACTAAACGTACTAAATCGAAGTTGCTACATTTAGAAAGTTGAAATGAGTATATTTGAATTAATATTCGATACCCAGAATTCACAATGGTTTTCGACTATGTTTTGAAGTAATTCATACCAATTTTGAATTTATAATACGTTTTATAATATTAAGTCTGTCAAATTATAAGTTAAAATTTCTCCTTTTCTTTAAAGCTAATTTAAGAATTTTTTTTAGAAAAATTTATTACACTCTTACTAAAATCGTCATCTAATTAATAAGTATAATAATAAATATTATAATAAATATTATAATAAAGCAATGTAGGAAAGCAAATTAAAATAGTATTTTGAATGAGATGTATGTTAAATTAAGTTTCTATTATTTCACAGTTTTTACCATTTTTATTTCTTTAGTTTTCATTTATTTATTTACAAAAGATTTTTGAAAATGTTCATGCATAGAATAGTTTTCCTGTTTCCAGTTTTAAGCACTTATTTTAGTGCGAAATAAAAACTATACAGACAATTGTGATTGTAAAGCTTCAAACAATAATTTTATAATATATTTTTTTAAATATGAGATGAGTGCTGTATTTACTCTATACTATAACATTCTTGGACTACAGTTTTAACTTCCATTTTGTATACTTGTGTTTTACTAAGTATCAAAACGAATCAAACAAAAATATAGTGCAACAATGCATTATTTACGATACACGTTTTTTCACAGATCGATAATTTTTGAAATTAACTGCACGTACTAGTAAAAAAAAATGTGATAAATAATCACTTCAATTTTAGAAGGTATTATTAAATATAAAATCAAAATAAAATATGACGTATTTATATAAAAAAAACACACAAAAATTAATAAAAATAAGCGAACAGTATTTTTACAGAAACTTTCGTTCATGACAGAAATTAATTGAAGATAAATTTTTTTCAACAGTGTTGGTAAACGGTAGCGCACCAAATCGACTGGAAGAAATTAGTAAAATAAAATGGCGTTGTGTATGCCTGATCGTTGCATTGTGCTTGGCAGTTTTCTTCCACATCAGGCCACACACTCATCAGCCTATACAATGAGCAAATTTTAATGGAGTTATGTCAAAGAATTTATGTTTCAAAAAACGTTTTATGAAATATATGCTTTGGATGAACAGCTTTTATATTTAGGATAATGTTCATTTCTGTTATCTGACGAAATTCGTTTACTATTATTATAGCCTTTGAAATCAGTGAGGGAATTATATATAAAACTTAGTTTATATAATAAAATACAAAAAAAATTAAATAGTCCTATGAGTTAAATGTGTTAAATTTTTAAAAATTCATTGGTGGGGTTTATTTATGCTACGTAATTTCTATCAATTCTATAAGGGTGTTGTAGATAAAAAGTGGACAATTTTCAGGAATTATAACATCGTCACTATTTTGCTTTGCAAAGAGAAGAGGTATATATCTGAATGAATAACTGATTAACAGATACACATGAAAGCATTTCAAGTGAATGCAAAAGTGAGTTGAAAAAGATGCATCTGGAACGAAGCAAGTAGAGAAAATTTAAAAGGTAGTTGCATGATTTGGATATAACAGTTGCTTCAGTTAGTCAGACTACATATATCACCAGTTGTAAACTTTTTAATTACTAAACATTTTATCAAAATTAGTAATGAATTAATAGAAGATATCAGGATTTCCCATTTCATACTACTCCTGCACATCTGATACTGAAGTACACCCTCCACTAAAAGTTTTAAACCATTTATATAGTTTTACCTAGAATGTGTTTACCATAATCAACAAATATTTGATGAAAAGTATCCGTATTATACTCACTCTTTGCTACGATAATGTACCTTGTTTTGATCATACTATGAGTTCACGTTCTTTTTAACCCCTTAACAATCGGTTAATTTTCAAGAAAATGGTCATAAAAGTTACTATTTTTTTGGCTTTTGTATTTGTATTACGTATTTGATTACTGCAGTAACTAGTTTAAAATAACCTAGCTATCTACAAGTACCTTAAAAATATCTTGGTACCACCATTTGGTGTGTAAAATGAGAAATAAAATGTTTTCCAAGCAAAAGAAATGAATTTGCTTTATTGTTATTGGCGCGTTACTACTGAGCACTTCAACCCGTCAATATCACGGGAGCGAGAAATAGAGGACGAAACCTTACCCCGTCATTTTCACGGGAGCGAGAAGGAAGGTGTTAACTGCTTTAATACTAATCTGTTAATCAGAAATCTTTTGTGCATTCCGTTTGCCATAATTTATACCTACCAAGTGTTACACTTTAAATACTATTGTATAACTTAAAAATTTGTTACATATTATTCACCCTGTAAAAACCGTTTTAGTTTTTCAGCATTCACGAGTTGTAAACTTCTCACTGAAAGTTTTTTATCTTTCTTCCCAGAAGGCTGCCTTTCTGTAACTGGATTGCAGAAAAGTTGTGTATCTGCTTCCCCTCTATGCAACGTCCTTTCACTAATGGTCATTCCAGAGCTTCAGAGTACACCACCATGACTGAAACCCTCTCAACCACTCATAGAAATTCCACTTTCCATCCCATGACCAACATGACTACCAAAGGAGTAAGACAACCTTTTCTGAAACAAGGTTCATCCAAAGATGATTCTCGTAAGGAGGTTGCTTTCAATGATCTTGTGGTGACAAATTCCTCACGAAATTCCAATGTTTGATTTGAATAATTTATAATTAACGATGTATGTTTCATGTTGATTCAAATTTGTTGTGAGCTATGTGATTTCCAAGCAATTACGCATAATTTTGTGACAGTTTAATAATTTAAAAAATAGTTTAAGGTTCCGTAATATTGGCTACGATATTTCTACAAAAAATTATGCGGCTAAATGTGAGAATAACTAATGCCAGTGATTAGGTTTAAGAAAAAGTCTAAAATTGTATCAGCGAAATCAAAATATGAAAATTTGTTTAATAGTTATGATAGGTTAACTCATTCAATGTGTTGATATGCTAAACCAAAAGGATTACTTTGATTCAATTGGTCTGAAAAAATCTAATTTAAAACGTACGAAAATTAAAAAAATGTTTTTAACAAGTGGCAGACAAAGTAAAATGGCTGTAAAATAAATATGATTTAAAACATTTTACCACTCAGAACATGCTACCGAATGTTATTCAATTGAAAAATAAATAAACTAAGATAGTGCAAAGGCAAATGGAAATTAAGAAATAAAATGTGGCATTAAATGTAAGATTCTCATTTTAATTTCAATTTACTTAATTTCAATTTTACAAACTAAAACAAGAAATATATCTAATGTAAATTAGCTAGTTATTTACAAGAAATATTTTGCACTCTTATTTCAACAAAAACTGATTGTGAAAATGGATATTTGGTCAGAGTTCTTTACAGCTTTATTGTACTAAGAAATTAATGAAACTGTTGTTTATCACTATTTCGTAATAAATTGTTGAATTTTAGTCCGTGGCATTAAAAATGATTATTTCTCTTTTACTTCTCTGCGTAGCGGATTAAAAATGCTTTTACGGAATAGTTGTAATTACTATTTGCGTACTATTTGCTCTTGATTTACAATACTTTTTAATCATTTTGAAGCAAAATTTTTCATGTTCCATGGTCTTAAAAATTGTGGAGCACGTTATACCACTTAATTATGCAAGTCAGCTGTAATTCAATTGAATCAGTTATAAATTGAACTATAATAGTTACAAACTAAACCATTTAAAGTTGATTACGTGATCCTATGGTTCAAACTCAACGCAAACATGTTAGCGATATTAAGCGTTGATCCAAGTTTTCTCTGACTTTGATCTGAGAAACATTAGGATAATTAACATTTCCATGTTATTATCGCACTGACAAAGAAGCTAGCACATGCGAACTACTAGCGTGTCATACGCAAGAAAGTTGAAAAAGTTTACAAAACTGAAATTGCTTAACTTCAGAAATTTTGACGCATGTTGTTCTTGCATTAAGCCACAAATGCATAATCTCTATTCAATGAATGAAAACATTATCTTTTGATATTAAATATTCTGTGCCATTTTTTAGCCTAGTGCATGTGAAAATGTATCGGAACAGGTTAAATAAGAATAAAAGTAGTTTCGGAACAAAAAATGATGTAACAATGTGATGATTCTTATTGTAGAAGTTGATAACATGTTTTCCAAATATATATATCTAGTCTCAATAATTTTCTAAAACAAATTATCTAATGCAAATACGACTTCATTTGTAATTAAAATGGCATTTTTCATTTGATATGAATGTACTGATTTAGTTTTTACTGCTGTTTTTTATAAGAAGCAGTTCTAGTCAATTCTGTCTTTGTTATTAACTTAAATAATATGAATTATTCGGACAATGATAATATTTATTTTGTCAAATTTTAATAATTCATTTTTAGTCATTGTTTTAATTTTTTTTCAAATAAAAAGTTATTTTTAGCTCATAAATAATTATTGGGAGTCAAAAAATATTTAAAAATTTTGAGATTCAAGCAATATTGAAAAATGATCGTAAAACATACTTTTTTACATTTTATTGTTGAACTTTTTATTTTCTACTATATTTTGCAACGATTGTTTAATTTACGAACTTTTCAATCAATGTCACACATTTAGTTTTTATTTTCATTAATCAATCATTTTAATTCTCGTTATTTATTTCTTGTTACTATTCCTGAAACAGAATATTTATGTAAAAACTTCAGCACAGTATTTTTGTTAACGCAATGTTTAAAACTTAATACTTGTATTTTTAAATATTGTGAATTAATTTCCTAATATCATGGCAATCTTATAGTATTAAAACTCTTTTTTGTGAATATTGAATTTAAACAGCAAATATTACGTAGCGCAAGTAGTTGAAGCAACGCTTTAAGCTAAAGTTATCAGATCAAAATATAATTTGGAACTTAATTTGGTTTTTAAATAAGTAATTTCAAGAACAACTCTAGAAAACTGACCTAACCCATTGACAATCTTGCCACGTCATTTTCTTTTTATTTTAGTGATTTTTTTTATTTTTTAAAAGTATACAATTTTAATTAAAGCTTGTCTTATGTAATATGTTTAGTATTTTATACCTTTGTACTATAGTTTAAATTTGTTTTGTTTTAATTTGGGATCAAATTTAATCCACTCCACAATAAAGATCCCAAATCGGTCTAGATCATGAGTGGTAATAATAAAAAAGATTTTTGTTACTTAATATTATATTTAAAATTGAGTCAGCTAATTAAGTGTACTGTTAGAATCATTTTGAATTTTTTTTAATGTATTCGTAGTGATAATGTTAAGATAGCTTGATATTAAAATGTCCTTTATTGTGAGCTTATTCCTTTAACCAATGTTAATAGATTGATGTTTGTTCCACATTTCCAGCCATAGATTGTCTCCCCAAAAACTGCCTCCTTACAACTGACCTAGTGTTTTGTATTTAGAGAACATTATGAATAAATCTCTCCTCGGTGCACAAATTTTTCATTCAATAAGATCAAGAAAATGGCAGGATTTCATGATAGGAGAAGCAAAAGATAAAGAATGAAGTCTTGAAAAGTTGCTATCGCCTAGCAGATGGGACACCAGTGTTCCTTTTATATTTAATTTTTCTGACTCTCTAAAGACAAGTAAAAATGTTATTTGGTATTTTTAAATTTAGAAAAAAAAACAACAGTTTAATAGTTACTAAAAATAAGTTAGATTATCGGAATTATATCAGTTAATCTCTGTTCATCTAAAATTCAAATCTGTTTATCTAAAATTCAAAAATAAGAATTCGAATTTTTTTTTCATTCATAATCGAAAATTTATAAATAATTGATTTTACAAATTAAATATATTTCAATGATGAATAGCTGTCTCTATTAGATATAAATAACAGCAAATGTGAAAAATTATTTTTTGGAAGAGAACCGTGTTAGGAAGATTTTACATTTGATGCAGAAAAAGACACGTGTTTCACGCTGTATTTCATAACCACAAACTATTAAAATACTTAATAAAACATTTTACATTTATTTTGACCAAAATTAATGCAAAATAGTGAAAAGAAAGTATGAAAAATATGTTCACTAAAAATTCTGCGTCAAAGTGCTAGTCAGTTAAAACATCCACTTCGTGATTAATATTTCTAAACTTGTACGCTTTTTGGGGACGGTATTTCCCAGTGGTTGTGAAACAGTTTCCACAGTTTTCACTGATATTCTATAGATATTAGAGTGTATGGGTTAATGTGTACATCATGAAGGTGCCACTATGACAGAAATCTGAATCAGAAATCACATAAAATATTCTCTCTGGAACTCCCAATGTCATTTTGATTATGATAATTTGCACTTTATTGTCTGTACCTGTAATATATTGATATTGACTCGCCATTTGTATAATCTTGTATATAAATATTTATGACCGTATCTGTGTATATATTTATAAATGTTTATGTGTGACATTTATTACAATAAAGCGCACATGGCAAGATTTCCATCACGTTTGGATTTGTCTTTCATTTATGAAAAATGTTCAAATTTGAAACTACAAATTAAAGCTGCTATTGAGTTTATACACGTAAAGTGAATATTTGGTACTCGCGTCTTTATTTTTAGTTTTTATAAAGATTGTACATTTATGCTGATTGTGTTTCAGACAAACTACTTTCTAAGACGTACACTCCTAAATGAAAATTAAAATAATTACATTAACTCTTTGAAGGGCTGTGGTTTTCAAGGCTTACAACAAGGTAAGCAAAATAAATGTACAAATTCATTTAATTAAAATGTTCTAATAGAATTAAACTAAAATAATTTTGGCAAATCAAATGCTTTGTTTTTTTTTAAAAATTCCTACCCTTTAGGAAGTTCCCTCGTTCTTTGCTTGATTTATTTAAATTGATCTTTTTTTTTTTAAAGAAAATATTTTAGAACCCGGAGCAGTGTTTAATTGGGTAGAAGAAGCGAAGTAATTTTGCCTAACTATGTGATATAAATCAGATTTAATTGGATACCTGTAAGTGACGACACTTGAATCGAAAACTGCCACGATTTACCTACTATGACGCCACTTGTTGGTTTCCAATGTGAGACATGGTATTTCTAATAATTTTCAAGAACCGATAAAAGTTATAAAAGTAAACAAACGATATCGACCCTTACTTACAACTAATGCAAAGTTGTAGAGATAACACGAAATAATTAATTCAAGAGATTTGAAACTTTTATGATACTTAAAATATTGTCTCAAGAACTTTTCGAAAGATTAAGACAAAATGATTGTTAGTTGAAAAATCTTTGTAGTCTAAATTTAAACATTGCGTTTAATAACTAAAATTTTTCTAACACTTCGTAGGAATTTTCTAAAATGCTTGACAAATATAAAAATATTAGATTCTCAGTCGGAATGTCAAAAAAAAAAGATAGTTTATCACTTTAACTCACACGCGCAGCTAATTCCGTTGACGTATAAGGCACTGAGAAATACAGTGTGTTTATAAAGTCCCGGACCCATTTTGATGTTTAATAACTCATAAAATAATAAAGATAGATTAAAATTAATAACATAAATGGTTAGATAGTCTCAAAAACTTTCATGACACTCGTCAATGAACTTCCACGCGTGTCCCCTTCGTCGAACGGAGAATATCAAGTCGATAGTCAATTTCACGCCAAGTAGCGGCAAGCCTGTCGGCATCCACAGAGGCTATTGCGGTTTTCTGCAGAGCATAATATTCTCCGACGAAGCATCCTTTCATGTTTCTTGCATTGTTAATCGCCATAATGAGCGCATATGGGGATCTGAAAATCCCCACGAATACCGTGAGACACAAAGGGATTCCCCAAAAGTTAATGTGTGGTGTGGACTAATGCACGACCGAGTCATTGGGCCTTTCCTTTATACAGAAAATACGGTCTCATCAGTCGTATACTTAGACATGTTGGAAAACTTCGTATTTCCACAACTAGAAGAGCTTCAGCCACATGTCTTTTTGAAACAAGATGGTGCACCACCTTATTGGGATATCGTTTGTAGTTCTTTGACAAGACCATTTTCCAGGAAGATGGATTGGGTGTGGAGATCCAATTCCTTGGCCACCCAGATCACCTGATATAACGCCGCTGTACTTTTTTCTTTGAGGATTTATAACGGACGATGTTTACAGGAGGATCGGGTCGAACATTGATGACCTAAAAGCCAGAATTACAACCGCAATGGCCTCTGCGGATGCCGACATGCTTGCCTCTACCTGGCGTGAAATTGACTATCGACTTGATATTCTCCGTGCGACGAAGGGGACACACGTGGAAGCTCATTGATAAGGATCATGAAACTTTTTGAATCTATCTTACCATTTATGTTATTAATTTTAAGCTACCTTTATTATCTTATGAGTTATTAAACATCAAAATTAGTCCGGGACTTTATTAACATCCGGTATACTATGGTCAAAACTACCAGAATATGGTAAAACTTAGATGCTGGCACTATGGGATCACCAAAATTTCTTACCGAAGATCGTTGGTATTGATTTTGGTAACATTAACGACAAAATATAGTTCAATAATATGTGATGAAATTTGGTAAATGTGCAGAAATTTGCTAGTTTTATCATAACACTTTCGATCATGACATAGAAGAGGACTTCATGGAAGACTATTTGATGGAATTAGCTCGTATTTGCGATACAAGGTAAGGAAAAGCTCAAAAATATTCCACGTTCAGCCTGATGCCAAGGGGACTCAAACCCATGATCCGTCCCATGTCCTACCACTGAGGACATCCCACTAGCACTGTGACCCGGTGCTAGTGGGATGCAGATTCCTATAGACCAGTCATGAATTACAGACCTCGTTTTCGTAATTTGGAGGCAAGTGCACTATCCCCTGAGCCACTACGGCTCAGGTAAAAATAAATGATTGTGCGTTTGTATGTCCTAACTTCTGACAACTCTGTTTTAGCATCAGCGATGATGCAATTAACTTTTTACTTAATACTACTTCTAGTTATTTATATTGAATTTTTTTTTCAAATTGTAATGTGTGTCATAAAACCGAAGCCTTGTGTCAAAACGAAGGGGGCTTCAGACTGGTTTAACACTTACAGCTACTTTTACGTAGTTACTTCTAGGTTCTCAATGTATAAAATTATAATTATATAACAAGCGAAGAGTTCCGTAGCCTTGTAATTTTAAACCCAATCCAGAAGACAAGGGAGCTCTTGGATCAAGTATTGGGAGAAATTTGCATTAGTGGAAAACTTTATGATAGAACTAACCGCATTTGCGTTACATTAAGAGGAAAACCTGCCATGGTTAGCCTGACGGCAAGAGGATCTATCCCATGATCCTTCTACTACTGAGGACATTTTACGTCAGCACTGTTGTTAGTGCGAGCAGGATGCGGAAATGATATCGACCCGCCGACCATGGGATTTGAACCTGGTTCATCTCAATGGAAGGCGAACTCTCTATCATAAATACTGGCCAGTTCTGTAGTTTACTCATTTCACAACAAGCAATACCGCGTGTAATTATATGTTTTTTCTCAGTATTCCGGAGATATTGAGTTTTATTCAGTATTCAGTTTATTCGGTAGCTATTTATGCTCCCCAGATACCAAAACATTGAGAAACATTTTTTCACTAAAAATAAAAAGAACAATGTCTAATAGTTTTACATAAATAACACGTCCTGAAAATGTAAATGAAATGAAAATTTTCAAGCATCCAACCTTGCCTGATTTACCTTACTTTCGTGAAAAACTGATGCATGCAAGAAGACGGTAAGAAGTGAAGTAATCTGAAATGTTTTTTTTTCAATGCCCACTTGTGTTAACATCTGTCAATTCAGGCATTTACAGGGCGATTTTGTTGACCTCTCTTTCAGGGGCACCATATTAGGTGGACCAACATCGCTCCTACAGTGAGGACAGACAGTACAGAGAAGGAAAGTATGTCCATGCCTTGCCCGGGATTCGAACCCAGAACCTTTCGGGTGCAAGGACAGTTCCCTGCCCCCTACGCAGGTCGGTCGGCGTAATCTGAAATGTATTGCATAGCACTTCGGAGTGTTAGCGAGCAATAGCGAACAGGGAGCGCAGTTTCTTTATGTAGAGGAAAGTTTTTTAACAATCCCTTTTTATGCTTGAAACTAGCTCATTAGAAATAGTCAAGTTCTGTTTAAAAATCAAAAGCATCTAATAGACTTACTTTTATATTTCCGTATAATAATGAAACTTTAACATTACATGATAAATAAATCTATTTATAAAAGATGTTATGATTCAAACTATGCATTTCCGTGATTAGGTATTGCTTTGGTCAGCATATTTAACTTTTGTTTGAAAATACGCGATATCAAACAACCACTGCATAGCTTCTTTCCATAGACTTTTTTTTAAAAAAAGATTTAATGTTATTTTCAGTAGAAATCTTCTCATTTTTCGTGCCAGAATGATAGCACTTATTCCACATGGGAGAAATAAGTTTCATTTTTAAATGGGAAAAATACGTGATTGAGTTTTAGAATATGGATCGAATGTTTAAACATTCAGATCACAGAATACATTTCAATTTACAAAATCTTGAATATATTTCGCATTTTTTCCTTTAGTTTTAAAAATTATTAATAAAGAAATCAAACATTTAAAAATTGGTAATAAAAGCAGATAAACGTAACGATACTGAGCATNCATGAATTACAGACCTCGTTTTCGTAATTTGGAAGCAAGTGCACTATCCCCTGAGCCACTAAGGCTCAGGTAAAAATAAATGATTGTGCGTTTGTATGTCGTAACTTCTGACAACTCTGATTTAGCATCAGCGATGATGCAATTAACTTTTTACTTAATACTACTACTTCTAGCTATGTTTATATTTTTATTTTTTATAACCTTGCTTGAGCAGCCAACCAAATTTTATGGGTTCACTGCTACTAATGTTCAACTCCGTAGCCTTGTAATTTTGAGCTCAATCTGAATCAAGTGAACTTCTGGATCGAGTATTGGGAGAAATTTGCCTTCTTGGAGGATTTTTTTAATGGAGCTAACCCGCATTTGCGTTACATGGAGAGGAAGATCACGAGAAACTCCCACGGTTAGCCTGACTGCAAGGGAGCTCTAACCCATGATCCGTCTACCACAGAGGGTATTTCACGTCAACACTGTGGTCGGTGCAAGCCGGATGCGGAATTTGTATCGACTGGGATTCGAACCTTGTTCGTCTCTTTGGAAAGAGAACGATCTATCCCCTGAGCCATCGCTTCTCAGCAATGCTCATATTGAAATTTTTTTTTCAAATTGTGATGCGTGTCATGAAAGCATTTTTTTAAATTTTACTATTTTCATATAAGACACAGTTGGCACTGAAGCCTTGTGACAAAACGACGGGAGCTTCAGACTGGTATAACACTTACAGCCACTTTTACGTGGTTAATTCTAGGTTCTCAATGTAATAAATTATAATTATATAACAAGCGAAGAGCTCCGTAGGCTTTTAATTTTGAACCCAATCCAGAAGACAAGAGAGCTCCTGGATCAAGTATTGGGAGAAATTTGCATTCGCGGAGAACTTTTTGATGGAACTAACCCGCATTTGCGTTACATGGAGAGGAAAACCAACCTCCCACAGTAGGCTTGATGGCAAGGGGGTCTATCCCATGATCCTTCTACTACTGAGGATATTTTACGCCAGCACTGTTGTCAGTGCGAGCCGGGTGCGGAATTTGTATTAACCCTCCGACCATGGGATTTGAACCTGGTTCATCTCAATGGAAGGCGAACTCTCTATCATAAATTCTGGTCAGGTCTGTTGTTTACTCATTTCACAACAAGCAATACCAGAAGTAAATATATGTTTTTTCTCAGTATTCGAGAGATATTGAGTTTTATTCAGTATTCAATTTATTCTGTACTTTAGTTTTTCTCCCAAAAAAATTTCTCATAGCAGTGAAAAATTTTTTTTACTTAAATTAAAAAGAACAATGTCTAATAGTTTTACATCAATAACACGTCCTGAAAATTTAAACGAAATGAAAATTTTCAAGCATCCAACCTTTGCCTGATTTACCTTACTTTTGAGAAAAACTGAAGCATACAAGAAGACTGTAAGAAGTGAAATAATCTGAAATGTATTGCATATAGCACTTCGGAGTGTTAGCGAGCAATAGCGAACAGTTCGGAGTGTTAGCGAGCAATAGCGAACAGGGGGCGGAGTTTCCTTATGTAGAGGAAAGTTTTTTAACAATCACTTTTCATGCTTGATACTAGCTCATTAAAAATAATCAAATTCTGTTTAAAAATCAAAAGCATCTAATCGACTTGCTTTTATAATTCCGTATAATAATGAAGCTTTGACATTGTATGATAAATAAATCTATTTATAAAAGTTATGTTTCAAACAATGCATTTTCGCGATTAGGTATTGCTTTGGTCTGCATATTTAACTTTTGTTTGAAAATATGTGACATCAAACAACCACTGCATAGCTTCTTTCTATAGACTTTTTTTTAAAAAAAAGATTTAATGTTATTTTCAGTAGAAATCTTCTCATTTTTCGTGCCAGAATGATAGCACTTATTCCACATGGGAGAAATAAGTTTCATTTTTAAATGGGAAAAATACGTGATTGAGTTTTAGAATATGGATCGAATGTTTAAACATTCAGATCACAGAATACATTTCAATTTACAAAATCTTGAATATATTTCGCATTTTTTCCTTTAGTTTTAAAAATTATTAATAAAGAAATCAAACATTTAAAAATTGGTAATAAAAGCAGATAAACGTAACGATACTGAGCATTTAATGTCAAAACCTTTTAGGCAAAATTCATTAAAGTAAAGATTTTAAGTTCCAGCAAAAAGTAAACGTTCATTTTCAAAATTTGCAATTTAATTATAAAAAAGGTAAACAAGTCGATGTTAAAAATAATTTGTAAGTGGAATTCTAAGATCAAACGGAAGCAACTCCAGCTTTTTATAATTTTACTTTTTGCAGTTAAAATTAACTTTAATTATATGCTTTTTATAAATTATCTTAATGTATTTGTTTACGTGGAATTTTCTCCTTGTGTGACCTTAATAACACTGAAAACGTTTAAAATAAAGTATTTTTGAACGAAACTTTATAATTAGTTTTTCAACTGTAAACATTAAATCTTCGTGCTTGTTTAAATATGTTACCATGAAAACCGTGATTGCACATTAGTTACGTCACTTAGCTTTAATTCTCTATAGCACCATGGTTCTATTCCAGGTGGTAGTCTGAAACCTAAAAGGCTTCGGATTGAATGGTACAAACACGTTAGGGAATTAATAAAGCTGTAATTTATTTTTGAATACACTTCTACCACCAAGCCATTGGTCTTAACATTGTAAAGATCTAACTTTAACTGTCTCTTATGTCGAATAAGTGATGACGAGTTTTGTTTGTCCGAGAGTGATATTTCTGTATGTTCTATAACTGTGGAGCTTGCAATGACTTAAAGAAAAACCTTAACATTAACATAAGATATTTACATACAAAATTACCTTAGTGAAACAATAACAAAAAAATTGTTGAAAAGAAATACAACTAGAAATTTCTTGATATACAAGTAGAAGAAGTTGTGGAATATTAGTCTTGAAGTAATTTTAATTATTATTCCGCCAATACATTCTTATCAAATCAAGCACAATTATTGAAGTTGAATATGAACAATGGTTTGAACAAATGGAATATGGTTTGAACAAAACATAGAAACATTGTTAAATTGGGTTAATAACACGGATTTAACACAGTTTGAATAATTATCTGCAGCATCTAAACCGTTTTTAACGACAAAACTTAGCAATACTCAAAATTCAATAAATGGTGATCTAATAGTCAATTATTTATTTTTTTAAAAAATGGGCATGAACAGTTCTTTACCATTTTTCTTAAAATATAATGTTGCATATTGTTCATGCCAAAGTTTTATTCTAAAACTCATACATTTATTGATAGTAATACTTTTTGAACATCAATACTGAAAAAGAAACATTGCTATGACTAAGGCTATTTGTTTATATCAACAACCATAAAATTATGAAAAATTGCATGCATGTAATGTAATTTTTGTCAAGTTTAATACCAGAACAAATTGTTCCAAAAATAGGTTACATTTGAGAGATATCAGGTTAAAAAATGCGTAGGAAAATTATGTCGCCAAATTAATGTGAAGAAATGAAATTATTAAAATTATTAGTGAAAGAAATGTTTTTAATTCGAGATTTTTTCCCTCAAAACACTTAATGCATAATTAGCATATGTGAGTACTTTCACTATTTTAACGATCTCCTCTCGAATTTTTTTTTTCAATGTAATTTGTAGATAACAGTTCTAAAATGGAGAAGAATTAAAATATGTATCTCATTCAACTAAATGCAAAATATGTTAAGAAAAATGTTTTAAGTTTAATGCATTTCACAGTAATTAGTTTTTCTGTGTGTGACAGAACTTTGCGAATAAATCAAGCAGAAAAACAGAGAAGATCTTTATGTCGACAAAAATCCTTAATTTGTCGATAGGGGATCTTTTTAAGCGTAAAAAAGTTCCTTCACCAAAGATAATGATGGAGTTGTATTAAATTGCTTGACAAACAATGGTCGTAATAAGACTTTTTATTCATAGAAATATCTGAATCTGTAATTGGAAACAAATTGTAACAGAAAAAGAAAAGAAAATTAATATATTAAGCAACCCTTTTTCATACATTGTTTTGTATATTTTTCACAGTTAAATTGTTTTAAATAAGATTAACGTTTTATGTTGTAATACATCTCTAAATAGAATTAACTAGGTATAAACTTTTAACAATTACAAAAAAAAAGTGTGGTAATTCAGTGCGTTAGTATTGGAAATTTTAAAGTAAAATTGAAAAACATCATTTCTGCATTATAACTTGGTTGTGGAAATGATATGAATTTTATCACATTTTATTTCAAAATAAGTTATTGCATTGTCGGCAATTTAAAATTAGTGGAAGTGTGATTTATATACAACGCAATCAAACGATGCTTTTAATACGCTTTTATCTTCTTTTGATTTTTCACGTCAAGCCTTTAAATGCTATATCCAGCATTATNATATATATATATAGTGAAATAAATAAAAGAAAATATAAGTTTGATTTTTGTTTGTTAGACTTTAAAAGACATTATAAAATCTCCTAACGTAATGTAAATACAAGAGATAAATTTAGTTATAGTCTAAGTAATGGAAAATGAATGTGAGTGTTTAATATAATATTTAAAATTCACATGGAAACATATTTAAAATCGTCTGGCTCTCTACTAACTGAATAAAATATTAAGTAACACAAGACGTTTAATGTTAGAACGAAATTCACGAAACAAAAGAGTTTTGATGTTAAAAAACAGTATAAAATTTCACATAACAATTATAATTTTTTCTTTTCCTTCTCGTTTAGAAGAAACATAACGCAACGATTATGAAATATGTTCCAAGAATACCAAAATTTTACATTTACCAAATGTGATATCATTTTCCAAACTGCTCATTTGATTTCCCTTTTCATTAAACACAAAAATATTTAAAAGAATTAGAGTCAATTGGGTAATTAAGACACTGAGCTCTTATTTTAGCGGATTGGGGTTCTATTACTAGTATATTATAAGTATAAAGTTGTATAGAAACCCATAATACTTTAGCTTGCTTGGAAGTAAAAGCGACCGGTGAGCGATGCTGATCATTACCCTTAGGCCGACAACTAACGGCTGAAAAGATTTAATCTTTACATCTTTTATATCAAATCGACGCAAAAAATTTGCAATTTGTTTAATTTTGTGCTTTTAACACACTTTTTCCTTTATTTTCTGGTACTTCTTATTATTTGGTTTGAATTAAAATATGCAAACATAAATATTATTGTAATAAAAGTTCAGTGAAATATCTTCTTTCTTCATAACAATAATGACTGAAACCTTGTCGAATAAAGCAATAACAAATAACGAGAAAAAAAATACTTACCAAAGGCTCTACGGTCTCTCCATAATATACAATAGTATAGTAACAAAGTTCACAGCTAAAACGTGCGTTTTGGTTAGGATATAACAATTTCAGTCTTGAGTCACACTTTTTTTTGAAAATCGTGATCATTTGATTCTTTTTTTTTAAATTAATTTATCATTTTCAAAAGAAAGTTAAAATCATTTTTTAAAGTTAATTTATTATTTAATGAAAGCTCTTTTTTTAATACTTAATATCTTTTAAGTGACAGTGAGTGCGCATACACATTGCACAATCCAGGAGTAGTATTTTCATGTAAGCATACGCAATGTTAATGGCGCGAACCGAACCTTTTCAACATTTTATTGTAATCCATTCTTTCGTAAGAGATTGTATGTATTTTTGACAAACGATAGAAGCTTTAGATTTTTAATTTATCAATATTTGAAACGGATTTTCAGAGATACTCTCAGATTGCGTAATGTATAAGCTTCTGGATATTAATTTCAAACTGGTGTGAGAATCCCAAATAAGAGAGCTTAAGCCTGGTTTGTAGATATCCGTAGCCAAGTGGTATTGTTCTTCATCCAAACACTTTGAACCGTGGAGCTAGCGGGTTAGGCTTTTTAAGTAACTCTGGATGTAAGTTTGAACCGTCATTCTTCAATTTAGCTATCTATTGCTAAATTTGATAAGTGTCTATAAACCTTATTTTGTATCTAGCATACAATTATGTTTATATATTCAAATAAATAGCTGGTTGATAGATCTGAGTTAAACAAGAGAAGTCTGGAAGCATTTAAATTTCGCCAGAGCTCTCAAGGAACAAAGCCTGATGTCCAATTTCGGAGATGTAAACGAGAACCTTATAGGTAAGTTTTTGCGAGTAAATATATTTCACAAATCAGGTTCTCGTTCGCATTAACAAATTCATCCAAATTTCCAACCAATTCATTTTTTGCATGCAGTGAGAATGGCCCTTAAAGTCTCAGATTGTGACAGAAAAAACATCGAGTTTGAGCACAAGAGCCACTAGTGAACCTCAGTGCCCACAAGTGTCTAGCAGTAGTACTTTGTTTAGGTCGCACTAGAGCTGTACAATGGGTTATTGGCGTTGGTTTAGGAAACATGCTTGAAGATAACCTGAAACCATGCTATCACAATTCTGATCATTTACTGAGGATCCTCTGCTTTTGTAGCACCACGGCCTGTGCACGAAGTCGAGCTCTTTTGAGTAGATCAGTTTAACGAGGACTGATACCACGCACCCTTGATTTCTTCACAAGCTGATTAAAATGGTCATCCACTCGATCACACTCAACATTCAGTGCTTGACTTCAGAAATCGACTGGAAACCGTATCATATGATCAGTCAACTGTGGGATACAATTGATTAGCAAACAAGGTTTTAATCTAAATGGGACTAGCATCACGGAGAAATATTAGGCAAATAAAGTCGAGTGGTCATGTGGGAAAAAATTGCCTCTTCCAGACTTCACTACAATCTTAAAGAAGTTTCTCTTTCATCATTGAAGCAGGGCTTCCGTGGTCGATCGTTATCTCCCGCCAAACGCTCTGTTAAGTGAGGAGGTGGCGGGTTCAAATCTTGTCGTAACCCTGAATGTACTCTCTGTGATGTCTTCCTCTAAATTGTTCTATTTGTCTTTCTACTTAACAAAGGTTTATTAACTTTAACTGATCACGCAAGTCTGCAAATGTATTCAATTCTAATAAACCAATCAATGAAGCATTTACATGTTATTTCCCTGTAAATATTAAGTTTTTTCATTCATCTAGTTACAGTTCAAGATCTGAATCCTTCAATAGCACAATCCAATAATTTATAAGAAATATGACAAAGTATACAGATTAAAGGTTTAAACTGTGACCCAGAAAATCTCAGGTTCGTATGGAAAGAAAGTAAAAAACTTACAATCGGAAAGGACTCCCTGTGTCTGATCGGTATGGCCAGTCAGACGATGTGCGAAGCGTGGAGGTGGTGGGTCTGAATCTCGCCGCACCCCTAGATATTTTCTTCCTGGATGTCCTACCTTAAATTGTTCTATCTGTCCTTCTACTTGACAAAAGTTTATAAGCCTAAATTGAGCACACAAGCCTGCAAATGTATGCAGAAGTAATAACAAAGTTAACAATCTAAACTAGCAGTTAATTATATGATTTGTATTCTTAATAAATAACCATACATATAGTATGCAAGAGAGTGTATTTTTGAAAAATTAGAAAAAAAGAGAACAGTGAATGTATACAGGCTGAGCTATTAAATTTTAAACCCAACATTTCTTCCACCCATTAAATTTTATAGTTTGATATTTAAATCTTAACACACCATTGTCTCCTCAGATGGATGATGTTGTTGTTGTTGTAATTCATTTACGTTGCACTAGAGCAGCACAATGGGCTATTGGCGACGGTCTGGGAATCATTTCTGAGGATGATTCGATGACATGCCATTACAATTTTGATCCTCTGCAGAGCGGATGGCACCCCCTCTTCGGTTGACCGACTACCTGCACGCGAAGTCGAGCACTTTACCGTAGAACAGTTTAACGCGGACCAATACCGAACACCCAACGCAGACTAATCCAAGTGGTCACCCTTCCGCACACTGACCGCAGCCAGTGATGCTTGACTTCGGTGATCTGCTGGGAACCGTGTTTTAGCGATCAGTCCACTGCGGGACTCAGATGAATGATGATGATTATTTAAAATTTTTAAATCTTAATAATTAGTAACCATTTAATTTGTGACTGTAATTTATTATATAAAAATATTGTATTATGTATTTTAAATTAATTAGTGCTTACATTAGGTTAAATCTCATTTTAAACTATGAAGAGTAAAAATGGGTTAAGATGATGATTATTTAATTCGTTACGGTAGGTACGTTTTGAAAGCGCATACGTTCGTGATTTAACAGTTATGGATACTGACTTTCATAAAAATATTCAATCTCTGCAATATGTTTATGTGGTTTCAGCAAAGTTATATACAGTTATATATCACGTGATCTTAGTTATCTTAGGCTGGATACCACTTTAAACTGTTTCAAAACATGATAATTTTTCACACATTCTGCATACTGGCAATGAGTATAAAATATGGTGATTTAATGATTTGAAAGATTTCGAATTTCTGGATATACAATAGACAATTTTTGTCGATATACCTGCGTATTTTAATCAATATATTTATACATGTCACAAACATGATGTTATATAACTACGTATATCTCAGTTCTAATACATAATTTATTCAAATTTTATTTTTCCCCCAAGAGTCATTATATAATCAGTTTCCCTACTGTTAATGGTTATCACCAGTGATAACTTAAGGCCCACAAAGCTTCAGATTGATTGTTACCTGCCTGTCTTGGAAGTAAAAGCAGTCGGTGCACAATGATGACCCCATCATGCTGATGGTCATGAAATTGTGTTGCCATAATCTCCTTGACCCTCTGGTTCTCAATGTGCTGCAGAGGTAATGATTGTATTTTTTTCAGTTAAGTAAAAAATTTTATTGATGTATCATAAAATTCTCCAGCTTTTACTTTCTTTAAACTCTTCAAATTTTTAAATTTTACTTAAATAAACACAATTAACCCTAGCGATGCATGTACCATTTACATTAATTCATTAAAAATATTTAACCGCATACCAAAGTATATATACTATGCAAACATCGAATAAATAATACGAAGTAATAAGATATATAATACTAAATTAATACAGTGAACAATAAATACTAACAGATAATATTTTATACCAATAATAACTAATTAGGAAAATAAAATGTATTAAATTGAAGAAAAAAAAATAGAACAATTTATCTTAAACATTAGGTGCTTCAATGCATGAAATATGATGCAAAATAAATTTTAATTTACGTTTTGAAATATTTTCTAATATTTACACTGGTTTAACGTACGTTTATTTAATTTTAACTTAACATATTAATAAAATCTGTTCATGTTCCTTAATTTAGGGATCACTATAGATTAATCACGTACACGACCATCGAAAAGATTGATTATACCAAACTACCAATTTTCATTTGACGTAACTCAGTTCTGCGAGTCTTTTTTTTTTTGAATAAGTAGGTAAATATGCCCACTCCTCTAATTAAATTTACACAAATATGCCAAGCTGGAGACTTCTTAGATGAGAAAGCTATATTTAATGTTTCAATATGCTATCATTTACTTATGCTGAACTACCAGGAAACTTCCTAATGTATTAACTAAGAAACTTTAAAATCCATCAAGATTTGATAACTAATTAAAAGTTAACTATTGGTCAAAGAGTTAACCAAAAGTTACATTTTCTGTACTTTTAAAAGTGGCGTTCCACAGATTTAATCTTTGGTTAAGGGTAAGCGATATCTAATTTGTAACAATTTTAATTTCGACACAAATTTTAAATAAGTAACCAAGGCACTGTGCATGCTTGAGAAATATAATTAAGTAACACAACTTTTAGGCGCAGTACAGTCATGGCTAAAAATCATATCTTGTATTTTTCATTCATCTAAAGAAAAAAGTATTGATTTTAGCATTATTTTACTTATATTTATTTGAAATTAAAAAATAAAGAGATGTTAGTAAAATATTTTTAAATTCTTTTATTTTTAACTTTAAAAAATGAAGAATAACAAATTGAAAAAATAAAAAATAAAAATATTAAAATATTTTTTTTTCATTCTTCTTCTCCAGGAATCTATTGATTAGATTTTTTTTTATCAGCACAGGTATTGGCTATAATATGCTGAACGTAAAAACTCCAGGTGACATACTCAAATACAGATAAAAATATTTATTATTTAAAAGAAGTCTATTGATTAAATTTCCATTTTATCAGCACAAGTATTTGACTAAAACTCCCTAAAAGCAATGACTTAAGGTAACATACCAAACAATGATAAAAAGTAATTTTATTCTTCTTCAAAATTCATCTATTGAATAGATCTTTATTTATCAGCACAAGTACTGCCTATGTTGAGCTAAACGTAAAGACTCGAAGTAACATACCAAACAATGATAAAAAGTAATTTTATTATTCTTCAAAATTCATCTATTGATTAAATCTTTATTCATCAGCACAAGTACTGCCTATGTTGAGCTAAACATAAAGACTCGAAGTAACATACCAAACAATGATAAAAAGTAATTTTATTATTTTTCAAAATTCATCCATTGATTAGATTTTTATTTATCAGCACAAGTACTGCCTATGTTGCGCTAAACGTAAAGACTCAAGATAGCATACGCGAATACTTATAAAAACTACTTTTAATAATTTTCAAAAGGAATCTTTTGAATAGATTTTCATTTTATCTGCACAAGTATTGACTATAATGTTCTCAACACCAAGACTTTACCTAACTTACTGAATTACTGATAAAAAACTACTTTCACAACACAAAAACAAAAGGCAGAGGAATAAAAAATAAAATATATAATGTAAAAATTAATTCTCTTTGGTTAGAGGAACCCGTATATCTTCTTAGTAGAAAAATTTTCTGTCTGAAATCTTCAGAAGAAATGTTAAGATTTGAGTCATTTATCATGAGATAGTTACACATTTATGTTATGGTTTTAGCATATAATTATCAACAATTTCTGACAAGAAAAAAAAATATTTATACTGAAAAATTCAACTCATGTTTTGACACTCTTCCAAGATTTCAATTTAAAATTGAAGTGATAGTTAAACCGTATAACTTTTTTTACACCTATTATTTGTTCCCTTCTTTTAATATTTATAGGGGATAGCGATGATTAGTTCCTTGATAATTCTCTTCCGTCACTGAAACAAAATAAGACAACATGCAATTGAAACATGCAACCTAGTATTTTCTGAAAACGCTTTCGGGTGAAGAGGTATACGTTATTTCATTTCAACTAAAAACAAATAGCAAAATCCATTCTTCAGTTGTGATAAAAAAAATTAATTGCATCTGAATTAATGTCAAAAGCAATTATATCTTAATTTATTACTGCAAGTCAACTTTCAAAAAGACTAAAGGTTAGAGCAGAAATTGCTACAATATGATTACAGAAACGCATTTCTCTTAATGAAAATAAAATTGAGCAAGTAGTTTTCTCATTAACTAATGCTTCATAAGTAAAGCACAGCGAATTTGCTTATAAATATTTGTTTCGAGTGTTAATTAAATTTCGAGGTGGATTGTGCTGTATAATTTTTAATAGCATTCAATTTCGAGATCGTCTATTTACTTGTTATTACGGATAATTTAATAGCTACTTACCATTTTTATGAAGTGAAACTTTGATATTTATGTACAGTGTATAGAAGTAAAAACGGTCTACCCCAAATAACTTTTGATCTAATGATCGGATCTTCACGTTCTAGTACTCAATCTTAAACGTTCAAATTGGTGACTGCAGATATGCTGACTAATTAGTGTAGACGATATTCAAGTTATTAGACACCAAACGAAATTAGACACCAAACGAAATTAGACACCAAAACGTATTTTCTCTAAATAAATATATACCTGTATTTACGACATATTTGGATTTTTCATCCCCAAAATAGAGGGGGTAGCCCCAACCTGGGAAATGTGGTCCCAATAGTTGGGTAGAGAGAACGGTTCAAAGTTCGGATCTCTTAATGTTAATTTTACTTTTTGCGTACTTCCCTATATCACGAGAACTTTTTAAGTGAATTGAAAGATTTTTGTATATAATTATAAAATTTGTTAAAATGATTATTTACTTTAAGTAAACATTTATTATTTTTTATTACTTTATTTGATAATAATCGAAAAACTTATGAGTTATAAAGTATACATATTTTAAGAGAATACAATTTCAAGGGGCAAAAAAATTTGAGCGAATCTCGCTGTCTTTCTCGTACGTGTGCTAACTGTTTTTTTTTTATTGAAATGGGTTTCTGGGGACCCCTTGGTTGAGCGATAAATCCAGTTAAAATATAGAGAAAACATGGACAATAATAAAGATTAATGAAAAGAGAAGAAGCATAATAATTAAAATAAAATATTTATAAAAATATTAAAAAATATAAAAAAAATAAAATAAAAACCTATGAAAAAGCCGAAAAGAAAAAATATTAATACTTTTATCAGCCCACACGATTATATCCGCAAAAAGGAGTGCTTTCCAATGTTGTATCATTTATAGCCAAAGCAGAATATAACAATACAATAGTGTGAAGACCACTGAGGAAAAATTGAAGCGAAAATAGAACGAAATGAACATATCAAGCAAAAAACAGAAAATAAAATATATAGAACTAAACACATAACGAAATCTAACAAGCGAGGAGCGAATTTAAATGAACTTACATGTACCGGAATCTGTTAAGAATGATTTAATATATTTTCGTAATTAAGACTGCCAAATTACAAAATATGAAAGCAAAGGTGTAAATAGAGTGATTGTTTATGGCACGTTCTTACTGCAGTACTGAAGCACGTTTGATCTGTTAGTTACCTTGGATTGGTCCGAAAGTGGATGTGCGCAAGGTAATAATATTATACTGGATTTAAAGCTTATTATTAATAAGGTTGATAATTAATTATACAATTTTAATGATTCATGAAAATTAACGACTATTTTGAAAAAATGAAAATTTATTTGTTCGTTTTAAACAGATTTTTTCAGGTGCTTAATAATTCAAATTAATTACTTTCCAAATCCATAAAAATAGAGTAAAACAGCAACGCCTCAAGTACTCGAAATCAGAAAAACGAATTAAAAACGGAAATAAAATGAAAACTGAAGTAAGTATAATAGTAGATAATAATAAGAGCTAAAGCTGCATTAAATATGATCACTGAAACATACATATAACTAACTGAAATATAACAAAGACAAAAAGAATAAAAAGAAAGAGAGAAAAACGAAGCAAATTAATAAGTTTTATTAACTGCGCAGAAGCTTTTTGCGGATATAATAGTGTGAGCTGACGGAGAGATTATCTCTTTTGTTTCTCGGCTTTTTCATAAGTTTTTATTTTAGTTTAATTATTTTGTTTCTGCTCTTTTTTTTAATAAAACTTATTTTCCTCGTTTTTCTTTCTTTTCTTTTTATCCTTTTTGTCTCTTTATTATAGCGTGAAGGATGTGTCCTGATGAAAACCTTCAAGTTTTCCCATTTAAAGTTTTTCTATTTTATTATATATATATATATTTTTTAACAATTTNATATAATGCATACCCAGATGCCATAGCTTTATCTATCCAAGCATAATAGATTTAAAGCACTTTAAAGCATGATTTAGGACGATTTTCCCCCTGATTGAGAAATATATTAGGGAAATATATTAATTATAGTCACCTCGCTCCTATAAGTCTTTGAAATAAACCATAGAAGGGTAAATAGACATTTGGGTAAAGCATGGGCATCAAAAGGTTAAAATTACCAAATAAATGGTTAAATGTATGATAGTCTTAAAAAGTTCTTGGTTAATTTTATCATGATACCTTATAGCAAGCATTGAAAATTATTTATTTGGTTCAGTTTTATTTTTTCTAAATGAATATTAATAAGTACTATAATATTGAAAACTAAAACTTTAGGTAAATTGTTACCATGCGAACGTCAATACTTAATTAGTGGTTTAAATACTGCATATTTTACTACTTATTTGGTAAATTACCAGAATTATGTTTTTTTATCAGAAATTTCATTAACAGTTATTTTACCAGATTTGTTTTCTCCGTGACCTTCAATATTAAAATAATTTATTATAAATAGACCCTATTTTTTATGGATTCTTAAGTTATAATTATTTTTCGACTATTTTATTCATTACTCATATATATTTGTTATGTAAATATTATATTAATTTTTTTGCGTTTCTTCGTTCTACATACGTCTGTGTTAACAATATTTTATGTTAACAATATATTTTGTTATAACAATTGTATTGAAACAGTTAATTCAAAATTTCAATTGTGTTATACCATCTTGTCTATAAATTCAGCGGGTTGTTTAGGCGAAACTTCCTCACTTGAAAAATGAATTTTTGTGACTAAGTTAAGGTTTTATCATCAGCTTATCCCTCAAGTGAGATTACTGCCATCTATTGGCCGCGTTCTTAACTTAAAGGCAGAGTGAATAAATTTGAAAACGAAATGATTAATTATTAATTATTAGTTTTAGTAATGGGAGCTTTTGATTAACCTGTAATCATACAACTAAGACTTTTTATTGAAACGGTAGAATTTGCGATTAGGTGTACGAATAAAACAAACTTGAAACATGAAAATTTAAAAAAAAAAAAAAAAAAAGAACCAAATTTGTAAAAATAACTTTAAAAAAATAATTATCAAATCGAATTGTTTTAGAACTTAGGTCATATAATGAATGAACTGTGTAAAAATTCATTAAAAATCTAAAACAAGCACCAAGTATACGTAAGTACACAATGTATTAAATGACTATATTTTTTTTGTAAAACGAATTCTAAAATTTGATTGGAAATAATTACAGAATCTTACATATTAATAATCTTGTTTAGAAATACACTTTTTTCTTCTACTTTTTCTGCAACTTAGGATAATATTTAGCTGTATACAACCCGGTCACTAATTATATTATTTAAATGTAAAATGAAATGGAAATAAATTCAAAAAGTGTAAAGCGAGCAAAATAATGAAAACAATTTGTTTTTATTTCTTTTTAATATTTAATTTAACCCTATCAAAAGAGTTACATCGATTTCAGAGTTTCTTTGTTTTGATATTCATATACCTTTTAGAAAATTTGAAAAATGTTGTATTGCTTTTAGCTAGAAAAAAACATATTTATTGTTTTAAATTTCATATGCTAAATATTGTTGGAAAAACTTAAAACATCTATGAACGTTTAATTAATTAGTAAAATAATTAATTAATTAATAAAATAATTAATTAATTAATAAAATAAAACAAATGTTTCTTAATCTTATTCCACTTTTCATGAAAATTTAAATTACATTTTATATTTATTTGTCATTTTACTGTCTGGTTCATTGTATTAACGTTTTATTAAATAATTTTTTTTAGTCAAAATTGCGACTAGAATACTTTTTTCGATCTCACCATTTTTTAGGAGACGGGAAACTCAGCAAAAAGTTATTAATTTTAAAATCATTATTACTATTTCTTCAATCATTATTTTAAATTAAAAAAAATAATATTATAGAAAGTTCTTGAAAACTTATTTATTAAAACCTGTTTTAGAAGAAAAAATCGACAATAAATCATTATGTAACAAACACTGATAAAGATACTATTAAAATTATTTATAAAAAAGGAAAAGAACCATTTTGGTTTGATATCAAAACAAATTTTGTATCTGAATTTTAAAGAAATAGTTATCTAATTAAGCTTAGACAATTTAATTTATCAAATTAGAAATTATTGTTTAAGCAAAAATGAATTTTTCATAGTTTTTAAGATTCTTATGACTGAAGAATTTGGTTGCAATTATGAGTACCCGTATCTTTTAAAACTTTTTTTTTTTTTTTATAAAGTTGTCTTAAAAATACTATGAAAATTAGATTTTGTACAATAAGTTGCAATTTCCTTATTAGAGTTATACGCTTTCGTAAATAGTATTTTGGGATATGTAAGAAACGAACAACGAATTAGATTTAAAAATATTTTCAAATCAACATAAAATATGGAATATATAAATGGAAATCGATAGCTGACTTTTAATGTTTCAGTAAATGTTATGTTTAAAATACTTGACTTCTGAAACGAACGTATAAATATTCAAATTTTGCTTAATTTTATTAGAAAATATTATTAAATGATAATAAAAAAAATGAGCTTTAAGATGAGTTTTCAAATTTGTAAAGAAAACGTTCCGAATATAATAGATGAAAATAATGTTGAAATAAAGGTTACACAAATTCTGGTCATTATGGCTCTTAAAAATCGTAGCTGATACCAAAAATTGACTAAGGAAAATATAGCGAATAGCAAGTTATGGGAATAACAGCAGTATAAAAAAATATAACCTCAATATTTTAATCAAAGTGCACTGCAAAAAATTCGGGATCAAATCACGGCATAAATACCAACCTTTGGGTGCATCATCCGTAAAATCCATTGTTACCTTTAAATATTATACCATAATGTTTACAATAATAATACCTTAGTTAGAGTGATTCAGTGATTATATGGTTATTCTTACTGTTAACATTGCGGTATATGAGATTTTTTGTTCCGTAACATGTTCCCGTAAAAGTTGATTTTACAGTCAAAATAACGTCACTCTGATTAACGGTACTTTTTAACGTAGTCAGATCGCAGTGCTGTCACAAGTTGTATTTTTTTTTTTAATTTCTATATCTCTGCAATTATTCAAACGATTCCATAACTTTCCGCATCATACACAACTGTACACTTCAAAAAATTCCTTTATGAATCATAATTTCTGTCAAGGTATAATATTTAATCTCTTTTTTTCCTTTTTTAAATAAGTTAATTCCACATTATTTGAATATTTTTGTGAAATAACTACTAACTAATATAAATAATCTAAAACAATTTACTTTTAAATCATTAAATAAGGAAACAGGATGAAATATGTCAATCAACTGCAAAATAAAAATTTAAAAAGTTGAAGTTGATTTGATTTTTTTACTTCGTTAAAAAAGTTTTATTGATTATTAAGTAGAATATTTATTATGAAATTTTATACGTTTTTAATGGGAGTCTATTTAATTTTACTTTAAGTCACTCAAAATCGATACAGCAAGTTAGACCAGAATTGCATACATAAAGCTCTGCAAGCAAATATAATGTTAGTACCTTACGTATATTAAAATATCATTCATATAAATTGTAACATAAAAATATTTAATTCTGTTTTGGTTGTTCTGTCTGCATCTGACAAAATGTCTGGCATATGATATTAATGCATTTGTCTTAATCTGCCGTGAATGATCATTAAGCGAGAAATACAAACCATTTAGGGGAAACAATGCTTCTCGAAAGATAAGTCCCAGAAATCATGTATCAAATAACTGCCATAAAGAACACTTCCGGAGAAGAAAAAAAACATTGAGCATTTCTAACAAAGTAAGGAAATATTGACAACATAAACGAAAGCAGAAGATGAGCTGAAATAATGATTCCAAGGTGAAGATAAGCAATTTGTCACGTGTCGCAATAAAATATCTGAGAGGAAATCTGAGGATACAAATTGCTTTTCTTTCCAATTGCCTGTACTTGTATTTACTTTTATTCATCTCTTTATACAATATACACAAATTACAGTGTTTCACAAAATTTGATTTTTTTTTGTATTATAGTTATTGTTTTTATATGTTATTTCATATCTATAATTTAAATACTGTTATTATGTTCTGGAGCGGAGTGGGTTTCTGAGTGTTCTTAATAACATAGGGCAGTGTTTCCCAAAGTGTGGTACGCGTACCTCCAAGGGTACGGGAACAGTTTGGCGGGGGTACGCGTTCTTATGCAAAATATCGTGCAACAAATAAAAATTTCAAAAATTTTAATTTAAAAATATAGCTAGCCATGAAAATTTACGGTTAAGTATTTTTCTATTGGCTACTTCTGCCGAGTTAACAGTTAATAATTAGTGGTATCAACAGCCAGTTGTGATTTTTAACTTTTGTGCAATTTTTTTATAGTAAAAAATGCATTCATTTTTTTATTAGTGGTAAACAGCATTACGAAAAATTTAGAAAGTGTACACAGAGGTCATAAGTTTGGGAAACACTGACATAGGGGAGCAATTTTTTCGATGTGTTAATATAAATACTTGATCTTGCTTATTTCGGGAGGGGGGATTTTAAATCTTAAATTAGCTAAATATTTTTTTAAAGGATATGTTTAGTCTAATTTTTGTAAAAACGTTAAACGATGACAAAAACAAAACAGACTAACAATGCTATTTAAAAAAAAATGTTTCTTCGAGCGTGAAACCCATTGCAAATTAAAAATCAGCAATACGAAAGTATCTAATCTGTTGAAAAATTTTATGCAACAGAAAAAAAAATTACTACATACCTACATACATGGATATCTTTTATGTGGCTCTATAAACTCAGGTGTTTTTATTCTATGTATTGGCAACACTAAAGTTTTTATTTTTCTTGTTAGGTTGTCTTTAAGTAGTGCTGTATAGAGTTGTAGCTAACGTATTTATTTATAATCATTTTGAATTTTTAAAAAATAAAATCTCAGTAATGACATGGTTATTTAAATTTATTTTCGAATTTTTCTAAAATGACTGTCGAAATTTTAAACATAAGCAGTGCTATACCGCTTACTGTCATACCAATTATAGGTGGTAAAGATTTCTTTTTCGTGCAATAGTGTAAACATGTGTATATTTATATTATACGATACTCAAGTAATGTCTCGATAAATGCGCTAGGAAGTTGTACAGTCCGCAATGGAGTACTGGGATAAGTTTTCTATCTTATCTCACGACCGAGATGGAAATAACTTTAATACTTTTGCTGTCTACTATACTGAAATGTCCCGAACTCATATTTATGATGGTTCATGTGATTTAATGGCTGCCACAAAGATGCCACACACTAGAGGGGGGAAATTCATTATATTGTTTAAACTAATTAGTGTGTTGGATTAATTAGTTAAATTGAAGAAGGGGTTGAGGAATTAGAACTTTTAAATACAGTTGTGCTGTGTACTTTGGTTTAGTTACCATTAAAGTCTGCCAGACCAGACTGGAGATAAAGACATTCAAACATCTAACAAAAAGAACAAAGACCATTAAAGTTTTGGTATCGCACAAGATAATTCTAAATATTAATAAAGCTGGTTGCCAAAGGAGGCTAATATCCATATATTTTCCAAAGATTCATTTTTTATTCACAATAATTTTAGCAGAAAAATGTTTCAACAATAAAACAGTTTTAACTTTAATTTTTCTATAAAAAATAAAAATTAGCGAGAATTAAAGGGCGTTACCGTAAACAAAATGTACAAATTTGCTGAAAAGTTTAATATTTATCATTCAAAACGTGCCTTGATTTTTTTAATTAAAATTTGAACATTTATCTTCACTTTGAATTAAAAAGGACTCTTGACTTTGACCTAGCTGCCTTAATTTTCGATTCTCACTCTTTTCTATTTTTCTTAGAAAATTCTTACTAAAGCTCGTTTTACTTTTTGGTGAATTGGAAAAACTACCACTTTTCCAATCATTGCAATTAATGTTGTACATCAACTTGATAGACCAAGATTGAAGAAATAAACTCTAATAATATTTAATATTTTTAAATGCTTCGAAAATATGCGTTTATTTATATTGTGTCTAATTTTGCATCCTTGATATTTTATTACGTTCCTTATAACTAAGAAATAAAATCTCTCTAGAAAACTCCTTTAAATGCTAAAAACAATTTCTTCTAAATCTCTTTTTAATGAATTAAATATCCTTTTCGATCAATCTGTAGCAGATTTAAAACTTCAACTTGATTTCTAGGAGGTGTTTTACTTCCAAAACTCCCTGTTTGTTGCGATAATCGTTATGTTTATCCAAAAAAAAATACGTTTTCTTTGAAATTTTGATACTTAAAATAGTGTATTTTACAAATAAATTATTATCTTTTCAATTAACACCTGAAATCATAACGATTTTGTACGTGAAAAATCCTGTCATTAGATCAAAAGTCAATCAACAGTTGCATTTCCATAAATTGAAAATATAAATATTTAAAAAAAAATTCTAAAAACATAAGTTGGAAACGTATAAAAAGGTAAAAGATGCATTTTTTCTTTTTTTGCATCGGTGCACGTGGAGATAGAATAAGATTCAGTAATCCTTTCAACTGAAATTTGATTTGATTCAACATTTTAAAGGTATGTAAACTTCTAATGTAGGTTCTGTTCCACGCAAAAGTTTTATTTACTGTCTTTGCTTATGGAGTTTTAAATAACCAAAAAGAAAAAAAACGGCTTAAAGGCATTTTCGATCTATCTGAAAACTATTTCGCCTATGGTCTTTGAAGTATAGAGATTTTTTTTTATCTCAAAGAATAAAAAGAATTGTTCATTTAACTGAAAACGTAATACAAGGCATACAGAAGTAAATTTATAATTAAAAAAAAAGGTGATAATACAATTTTTTCAAGTAAATTCCGCACATGTAATGAGAAAGAAAATAAATGTTATAAGAAATATAAGGTATATTACTTATAAACTAAAGATGAAATGGAATTAAAATATAGGGGAAGTAATGACAGAGGAAACGAAAATGAATTAAAGTGGATTAGGAAATAAAAATAAAATGACGTATATGCGAGAAACTTAAATGAAATATCATGCAAAATTAAATGAAAAAAGAGGCAAATGAAACATAAAGTGCAAGTAAATGACAGATGAAATGAAATGACAAAAGCAATTAAATTAAGTATGGAATGAAATAGCACATGGAATGTTATAGCATATGAAATGAAATGACGCATGAAATATTGATTGACAAAATATGAGAATTAAACGTACAATTTTAAATAAACGAAACAAAAAAAGCAGATTTAAGACTGAAACTCTTGAGGAAAAAAAAATCGCGAAACTGGGTTAGAAAATTATCATCAAAATAATTTATTTTAATTATTTAGGTTTGCACATTTTAACGGAAAGTATTGAACAATTTGATTACTTCCACTATTAGTATTATCTAACTCAGTGCAAACATTTGTAATTTTGCACATTTATACTTATGCCCAACCAAAAAACTTCATTTCAATACTTAGCGTTTATATTCTTAGATTTCAATACTTAGCATTTTAAAATTATGCATGGAAGGAAATAGCACATGGAATGAAATGATATATGGAATAAAACGACGCATTAAATAAATGAAGTATTGTTTGATAGAATTTGTGAATTAAAGGAACAAATTTAAATCAATGAAACATAAAATGAAGATTAAAAAAATATAACTTTTGAAAAAAGCTATGAAATAAGGTTGGAAAATTACCATCGAAATAAGTTCCTTTCTTTTTCTATTAAGGCTTACGCATTTAAACAGTAAGTATTCAACAATTTGATTACCTCCACTATTATTATTTAGCTCAGCAGAAAGGATTGCAATTTTATGTATTTATACTTATCCCCAACAAAAACATTTTATTTCAATACTTAACATTTTTTTACTAAGAGCATAATATCTTATACATTGAATTTAACAATATAATTCTTCATTTATTTATTTTTTATTTTAAACGTGGTACATTTCTGTGAAAAATGCATAAAATAGCAAAGACATCATTCATAAAACAACTTAATCCCATTTCCGCGAGTACTTCCTAGCGGATTTCCACCCTTATATATAAATTTTTTCCCTTTTATTCGTAGCTTGATTTATGAAAATATGCAGAAAAATGGTTATGCCGGACTTTTCTATAGAACTAGATAATGCACACATTCCCTTTTATAAATTGCAATAGATATAAGTTCTTACTGAATAAGCGGTTTTATTGCATTGAATATGAAATAAGCAAGGTCTTTGCCTTCCATTAAAAATAAGTATTTTATTCAACAACAAAAAATTAAATAATTCAGCAGTTATCAATAAATAATACTAAGTGTAAATCATATATTTTATATTAAACTTATATGTAAACATTATTTTATTGATTCGGTCAGTTGGTGTTTGTAATTTAATAGGTATTCATAAATTACTTTTAAAAATACTACGGTTGCTACAAGTTTTTATTTTTAATGTATTTCTGTTAGATAGGTTTGACATCTTATAATAAAATAATAACAAAGTAATTGCTAAAATGGAAATTTTTAATTTTTTAAGGATTGTTTCATTGTTTTTCAAATTAAATTAAATTTTAATTATTTATTACCATACTTAAAATTTATTTAATAAATATTTGGATCTGATTTTAATGTCCCTAACAATTAATTTCTATATATTTGCTATTTGCTTTTATTTTATAGGCATTTGTAATTTATAATAAAAAAAGTAAAGCTTCTGTGTGTCTGCCTGTCCATGTATCTCTCTCGTGACTCTAGAAATTAGTTCTATCATTTTGAAATATAGACAACGATTGCAAGGGCAAATTTCAGTCATCAAATAAAACTAAACCAACAAAATTCGGTTAAAATTTTCAATTAAAACGTTCGGAAGAGACGCTTGAGAAATTGAATTTTCTCATCGGTTATCGATTAAGCCATTGTTCTAATTTAAAATATAGACGATACTATTTTTCAAATATCTTAAAGATCATTTTGATACAAAACAGGAAAAGTTTAATATTTAATTATTTTTATTCCCTATTTCAGATAAATACGATGATCAACGTTAACGCGATAGATCGAGTGGACTATATCCCCAAATTAGTATTCCTAAAGTTGTCTGATACCATGTGTTTATTTTGTTTATACTAACTCTTTTAAATTGAGTTTTTGTACAGTTAAATAATTTAACATCAATGTAATTTAAGTGAAAAAGTTAGTTATGTATTAGGTATGCATTATAGTATTATTCGTTAAAGGCAAAATTTTTGGAAAAGTGATACTAATTAGTTTATGAAAAGCGTAAAAATAACCATACTATTATTGATGACAATACTTAATTAGTTTTGGTAATATGTACTAATTGAAATATAAACATTTTGAAACACGTGAAAAAGTTGTGTTAAGCCATCTTTTTAGGCATTAGCGTGAGACAAGATGATGTTTAAAAAATTACCTTTTTTTAGTTTTTATGTTCATTATTAAAGTGCGTTATTTCATGCCTAAAATGAGGGAATACTCCATTACGTAAAATATCTTCTTTCTTAAAAAATAACCACGAAAAAACATGTCCATAAATAACCATAGTTTAACTAATTTTAACTCATTTATTTTTTAATTCTAATAAGGGATTTGCAACAGGGTTAGCAATACCATACGCTGCCTAATATATGATGATATTTTTTATTGAAAGCTTATAGTTGAATTTCACCATTTTGTTGTTAATAAAGATAAAGCAATTAGTAAATGAGCATTTTTGTCTTGGAACTTTAGGTCAAATACACAGATCAAATCAAAATAGTTCAAAAGACGGCTTTAGTTAGTTTAAAAGACAGCATTAGGAAAATTAAAAGATTAAGGAAGGGACTTTTGTTCTCTTTATGGAATTAAAAAAGTAACTTAAATAACACAACTACAACGCACTCGGCGGGGAGGGGGGTTCACGAGGTTTGAGGGAGTTCAATCCAGAAATAGTACACTAATGGGGATGCACAACTTGCGGCCCAAAGTAGCACCTGAACCTCAAACAAAATAGCCTATTATATATTTTTTTTTTTGTAAAAAAAAGCGAAAAGAAAAAAAAGAAAATTTGAATTGAGCATTTTAGCTTTTGAAAACGCCAAGTCTAAATCAATGTAGTCCTTTAATTGCTTTTTTCCATATTTATCACTACAAATATTAAAGTTTTAAGAATCCTAACAATTTTGACATTTCGACAATTCCGAATGTCTCTTCATAGTGCTCTGGTCTCATATTATAATTTTAAAAACATTGCGTTAAGTCTAAAAGAGGGTGCAATTTTAACTCTTTGCATGAGAGCGCCCCTATGTCTTAGTAAAATATAATAATAATTATTATTATGTTTTAATATTACTTTAAAAAAATTTCAAAAAATGTCTAAATATGTAAAAATTGTCTACGTGTATTAAATGTCTACAAATATTAAAAATAATTTACAAAATATAGAAATCTTTCCCCTGTGTAAAATTTATAATTTTAGGCATTTAATTTAAACTTTATGTACAGATAAACAAGATTTAATGTTAGTTTTAAAAATATGATTTAAACAAATGCAGCACAAAAATATATTTCGTACCCTTCACTACTGAAGCTATTCTAAACAATTTTCTAAAAAACCACGAAGAAAATGCTTAGTTTCTTAAAAAAATATGTTTCATTTTCTCATTTTTGTAACAATCAAGCTGTCAAGGAAAAAACTAGTTTTATCAGTTTTTCGAGTGAAAAAACTCCAAATTATTTTTTTTCTTTTCGAATCAGTGCAACCAATTTTAAGATAGAGTTTCATATTCTGAAACACAAGATTTTTTTGTGAAAGGCTGTCGAATTTCAAAATGTCTTATTGTGGCATGCACTGCGTAGATTTTCTTTCTAAACTCAAATCTTTTCTGCATTTTTTAGTAAATTGAAGAAAAAGTAAAGTTTTTACTCTGCTTTGTATGAAAGTACCTAACATAATTGACACTAATGCTGCTTATTTTCAAATTCTGTTTTCTGAAACAAGACAAATCTTTTAAGGATGTTTATGTAGGTTTATGTTCTTAGCAAGAATTCAAAAACATTCTTTAAAATCTTTCATGCTTTAAAAAATCTCCTAATGCTATAAAAATGCTGTTTTTCAAGAATTTTTTTTTCTATTAAATTAAATTGTTTATAAAATTACTTTCTGGTTTTTGTAGTGTATTTGATTAAAAATAAAAATGTCCTCGTCATTATTTTCTAAACACTAGTCCTTATTTAAACTGCAAAAAAAAAATTATTTTTTACAATTTATTTTGCGTTTTTATTTCAGAAAGAGTAATTTTAGTATGAGTAATGTGAAATAAGGTTGTAATTCTAGTAAAATATCAGAGAAATTGAGCTTTAAAGAAAAGATTTTAAAAATCGCAAAAATACCCACAATGATAAATCAAATATGGCCAAAAATAAAATATGAATCCTCCAAAATATAAAGAAACGACTTATTGCACTCTGTTTAAAATTATAAATTTATTAAAAGTTGCGTATAATTTATGATTGTATATTACCAATATCTATAAATTATAAAATGTATAATAATGCAGGAAGTTTTATAAAATTATAGTGTTCTTCTTCTTTTTAATACAATTTTAAATTAATGAACTGAGTTTACTACTCTAAGTTCAACTTTAACTAATTTGGTATGAGTCTGAGGTTTTACCTTATTGATCATTAATCTAAATTACAGTTGGTTTTTTTACTAAGGAATACTGATACCAAAAACCAGTAAAAAGAAGCACAAGTTATTGCTTACCAACGCATGTTTGAAGTATTAATTTAAAATAATGAATAGAGAGCAAATGTGAAAAATATTGCACGCTTGTTTATTAAAAAAATAATTTTATTGACATTATGATGTAGTTTAGAACTGCCTCTCAAAACTGGCGCAAAATATTGTTAAGATAAACGCAAGGTGAAAAAAAATAAAATTTTTGCTTTTATGATTGAACATATTTTAAAGAGTTTTGTTTTTTTCTTCAACACTAAAAACACACATTTCTAAAGGCATATAATAATCGAGCAAGACATATTTTTCATACTCTCATACATTATAAGAACTACCAGTTTATTCCAGAATAGAACCCAATGGATTCTGATACACCTTAATCTCAAAAGTTTGCGGTTAAGATGTATCAAAATATACATTATATATTTCGATACATCTAAACAGCAATATTAATTTTGTGCCAGTTTGTAATGTTATTATATCTTTGTTATCCTTAAACATCATTTGTTAAGAATGGTAACAAGAATGGTTTGTCTAGAATTTGATAGAATGGTAACGTGTGCGTTACGGCTCACAGAAGAATCATTGTTTTTTTGCAACACTCAGAGCTGTTAATAATAGCGTAATAATATTATACGTACAATAATCGTGCAAGGAATATTTTTATTTTTTTACTTTCATGCATCAAAAGAATGATCAATTTATTCACTAAACTTAAATCTAATGCATCTCAACAAAAAAGTTTGAGCAACACCTGTTATATCTTTGGTATCCCGAAAACTCTTTAGGCAAGGAGTGGAACAAAGAAGAATAGGGTGTGTAGCAGCATGTAGCACAAATTCGGACTAGTTTCATCAAAAAATCCACCACGAGGGCAAATTTCTCCAAATGCTTGATACAGGAGTTCTCTAGTCTTCTGGAGTGGGTCCAAAACTACAAGGCTACAGAGTTGAAAAATTGGTAGTCGTTAACTCCAAAACTTGGTCGACTGTTTAACGACATAAAATATAAAATAAAAAAAATACCTCATTATAAATATTCAAAGCTATCAGATTATCATTTTAAGCATTTTTGCAAATTGTAAATTGCCTTAAAAATAATTAGCGTAATTAAGAAAATAATGTAAAAATATTAATACTTATTTTCATTTCAATGTCTAGAAAGTTGCTAGTGTTGAAAATTGTTGATGCGTTAGTATTTAAAGTTGTTTCCTTCGAAATTAAATGCCTTACTAAAATATTTAGTATTTATCACCAAAATTTTATATAGCATTACATTATAATCATAATTTCATATTAGCAGGTTATTAATCTCTATCATAAATAAATATGAAAAGGAGGAAAAGTTAAATTCATTTACAAATTTGAAGGTGTTAGAGCTTGTGACTGCATCTAAGTAGCAAAGGTAATTAAACTGCCAAATATAGTGCGGATTATTTAATAAACTCATTACGGCGAATGACACATAATATTACATTTAAACGCATTATAAGGTATGAAATTAATTTAACAACTGTGGCTAAAGCTAGTATTCAAACAAAATTAGCATTCTCAATTCCTGCTCTATATTGATTTGTTTATTAGCTAATGTAAATGTGATTGGTACTGCTAAGCTTCCTGTTTTGTTGTCAATACTGCATATTATAAATTATATTCCTGTTTGAATTTGCAGAAATCGTCTAAAGAAAAGCTGACATCACTACGACGAGGGTTATTATTTGGTTTTCTCAAATACCACACATTTAATTATAAAATAAGCTTATGATTTACTTTGGATGATAGTAAATTTGCAAATGTGTGATTTTTGATATCTACAGTAAACACCATTCTGTTTTTAAATTACGTCACAATAAGTTCAAATGTAAAAAATATATTTTATCGCCATTTTTGTATTCAATAGACTAAAACATTGCCTTTTAAGATAGAACATTCTCTTTAAGGCTAAGGTATAGACAGAAAAAACGGTTTTTCTTTGTTAAAGATTTTATTTGTTATTTTTGAACAAATTGAGGGACAACGGAAAATTTAGTTTCAAAAACAAGGAAAATTCAACAATGCAAATTTGCTAATTTCACACAGGCTTTTTCTGCCTAAAATTCAAATCCTATTCGGCTATAGTGAATCAAAATTACTGCAATAAATTTACAATAATGCATAATAGTACATTGTGCTCCATCTAAATTAAAGCCACCTTTGATTTTGAGCTAGAGTTGCATGAAAAGAAAACTAATGGGAATCAAAAATGTATATCAAAAAAATAGATATCCATACACATACTTATAAGGAATAATGAATATAACTTAAGAAAGAATAAAAAATAAGTGATAATAAGCCATGAGATCAATGAAGTTATCAATGAAGTGCGGGGAGAAGTTCTGAACTCAAAGTCCTCTCTTAATATATATATATATATATATATGGGTCATTCTCACGAAAACTGTCATTTTTCAGTTCATAAAAAACCAAAAAAGTAAAGTGAATAAAAAGCTCTGAAACTTTTTATATTAATAGAAATATGTAATGACATTATAAAGAAAGTATATATCCTATAAATTATACTTAATATTTGAATTAATTAATTTTTTAAATAATTAATTTATAATTAATTAATTTATAATAATTAATAATTAATTAATTAATTTAATAAATAAATTAATTAATTTAATAAATTAATTTATTAATTTTTTAATTTATTTTTCAAATTAATTAATAAGTAAATTAATTATTTTCAC
>NC_092204.1:67992787-68002436 GCF_043381705.1 Parasteatoda tepidariorum | reverse complement strand
TTTCTCGGATCAAAGTATTATCACCTTCTCAGCAATTTAACATCATCAGATCTGCCAATTTCTAAATCATATCATGAACTTTTAAATTTGTTAAAATACGAATTGTGCAAAAGAATCAACATTCTAACGAAGCAGCCTAAATTCATATGTAGAAAATAACAGCCCGTTGAGTCAGCTTCAAATTACACAGCTTATCTTAAAGAGCTTTCAAAATCTGCTTATTTTTAATCAAGCAGTGAAAATGTAAAGTGTAATAAATATATATCAAATATATATATATATAATATAAGTTCAAAATGAAGATAAAACAAAGAAAAATAACAGACATATGAAAAAAGGGGGGAAAAGAAAAATAATAATAAAAAAATAACAAACGTCTGGGGGATAAAAAAAAAAATAAATAAAAGAATCTTTTTTTTAAAAATCCAGAAAAAAAGATATAATCCTTTCATCAGCCCACACGATTATATCAGCAAAAAAGATATATATATATATATATATATTCTCGACCAGTCAGCATCTATAGCCCCCTAATTCTCATGAGAGACATTAGTATAATGATTGCTGAAGATAAAAATGAAAAAGTATTTTGGTTTAAAAGGGAATCATTAAAAAAAACTATAATGAAAAAAAAATCTGATTAAAAATATTTAAGATATTAGGACAAGTTTTCAGAGTTCTTTGAACAAAAAACGTGAAATTTATTTATCGTTAATTTAAATTACTTAAGATTATTAATTAACGAGTAACAATTAATTTTGAGATTTTTGTAAATTTATACTGCGTTAATATCACTGAGTTTTATTTTGTAAGTTGTTTTGAAAATTTAAAATTATCTAAAGCTTAAATTTACTCCAAAATTAATTTTGAAAAAGTTAAAGTATGTAATGCCAGTATAAAAAAACTAAATTATAATTTAATCTAATTTAAGCTTAACTATACACTCGCCTTACCTTTTTTCTTGTGGGGATGTTTTACTCTTTTGAAACCCAATGTAAGTACATACTAAATCTTTTAGTTTGATTTTGAAAGAAAATTTATATCACCTCTAAGTACAGCGTTCCACGATGCAATGAAAGAGTTATTTTTCCGCTGAGTTCTAAGATTCTGTTTTAAACATTCCATAAAATAATTTATGAAATCTATTTCCGTATGAAGCATTACGGTTTTTTTTTCAATAGGATTTATAATATCATCTAAAAGAAAATGAATTGATAAAGATAAAAAATTCCATAAAACCCGTAAAAGGGAAGCATCAAAGATTTGTTTCCCCGACTGCTGAGAGAAACTAGGTTGAAAATATAAACGGCTTACTGTATCTTATTCCCTTCTGGTATTCCCAGGGACTCGATATAAGCCGAACTGTCACACATCCGACCGAATTGTTCACAATTCTCACTTGTTCCTCTTTTTATTGTAGAATAAATCCTTATTTATTTTTTCTACAATGACTACTAGTTTTTGTATGTAGCTACACGATAAAAAAAATACAAAATGAAAATAAGGAATTATATAGACACAAAATATAGTTATTTTTATCTCACTGATATTTGCAATAAGTATAGAACTAAATTTGAATACATGTATCATGATAGTTAATAAATTAATTCATAAATTAAAATGAAAAGTTAAAAACAGTAAATATGTATTTAGATTTTACGTAAACACTCTTTATAATATATAGTTATAGAATCCATGTAAAAAATGACGTTAAAAAAGTGGATGTTAGAAGCAGCAAATTAATATTCAGACAAGAAAAACAGAAAATTTAAATTTAACCTCGCAGTACTGTGGAAAACGGAACTATACTTGTTTTCATTTTTTGAGAATACAAAGCGGCGTTGTCAGGTGCTTGTTAGAAAGTTGCATCTGATAATCAAATTGGTTTTGATTGCTTTGATGCTTTTAATGCTTTTGTGGATTAACCTAGCACTAGAAATTCTAAATTTTAATGAATCTGTTACGATAACTTATAAATTATTTTATGAATGAAAATATCGATTCGTAAATATAATAAAGTACGTATCTACGTTTTTTTAATGGCCATTCATAACATCTAATTTTAGAATCCTTGTCAAAAATGGAGCAGAGAAACGTAGAAAAGGAAGGATAGCCAATTAATATTCAGGCAATTAAAAAGAAATTAAACCAGTATAGAAATGAAACCGAAATTAACAACGAAGGTAACGTGTCACAACTGTAACAAACGAGATTTAACTTTTTTTTATTTTAGGAGGAAAAGGAGAAGCGTTAATTGGCGATCAGTAGATACACCTCCATGATTCATCTGGCGATGAAACTGGCATTAATGTTTTGCTTTCCTTCTTATCAAGTAGTGATTCATCTCAGTTCCCATGAAGCGTACCTTTTTTTTCGGTACTTCACTGTGTAGACGAAAATTTCAAATATACAGATTAAGAGTGGTTCTTTTGGAACACCCTCTACACTAGCTATATTTCATTTTAATACAATTTAATGATAGATTTCTTATGACATAACTGCTTTAAACAAATAAAGCTTTTAAGCAGGAAAATATTTAGCTCCTCTAGTATTTTCTTATTCAGGTATTTTCAGTTTTCGTAGAGGAATTCTACTGTATTATGTAGCCAGCATATTCTATCACACACAAAAAAATATCCTTGTTTAGTTTCCTTTAAAGATATTTAGAATTTTTAACAGTTATATAATTTTTTGAAAAAAAGTGTTTACGTTAACTTGATACACGAGTGATAATTCGATTGTTTACACTTGAATTGATGCGACATATTTTTCGTTTTACGTTAGGAAATGAACAGCAATATTCAGAAACCGATATTGAGAGTATCAAACTTGGTTCATGGGTATCGTAGACAGTTCATAAGTGTCAAAATTTTTTTTTCATTTATCTGGTTACTGTGAATATTTTATTTATAAACTTAAATGTCATAGCAAATACAAATGTTTTTCTTTTTTTCTTTTTTTTTTGTGTAATCTCAAAATAATCAGGTAGTAGAATTATGGAAATTTGCATTTAAACTTCCATTAATGGTTTCATCAACAACATCATTAACTGTCAGAATATTTCATTTACAATTTTTATGAACAGGGTCTTAATTTCATCGTGTAATCCCTTTTCTATAAGTATTGATTTTTAGAGTACATTGGTAAAACTAAGTTTTTATTTTTTCACACACCATTCCGTTCCCACAAAATACGTTGAAGTTTTAAATATACCAACTTAGCATTCTAATCATTGATGTTTTGAAAATTCCATGCTTAATTTTTACTACACAATATTATGCGATGTGGAATTTTGGTTACCCTATTTTCGACGTAATATTACGTTTCAATTTCATAATTTTAATTCATTTGACGTATTACAATGCGTTTGACGTATCATTTTTGTTTTTTACGCTTTGTGGGCATGCTAGTAATTAGAAAAGATTGCTTTCATTACAAAGAGAGATAAAAACAGAAACAGCTTTAAAGTACGTAAAGAGATAAAAAGACCATAACCTACTCAGTTTACCAAGTCAACTTGTTTTTTTTCGTTTTAATTTAAACAATTTCATACTTGAACAGCACTCTTGATAAAAGCGACATGCTATTATTAAACATCATAATTTTTTAATACATATCTCATAAAAACTACTATTCTGCGAGCAAAAACTTTCTATTCTTTTCAATGATTTAAAAATTAAGTAGAACAGACATTATACTTCCTAGCTGACTGCAAAAAAAACATACAATTTGTTTTACAATAATATACATGCTACGATTCCTGTTAAAGCTCTTTTATTCTAGAAATTGTAAATAAGTGTTCAAGAGCATTTTTAATAGTAAATTTTTTTAATAATTTTCAAAAAATAGTTTTTAAATAATCTATAATAAATGCTCATATTTTTTTATCATTTTAAGTTTATACGTAACTCAAAATTATAAGTAAATTCACTGAAATATGCAGTAAAATGTAATAAATTTGCTAAATGCCGACATGTATTTATTTTTTATCACAAGTATTCAAATTGTTGCATTTGCAAATATATAATTATAACGAATACAAATTAGCAAATATGCAGAAATTTCCTAAATTAAATATTTGTCTTCATTAAACAATATATTAACAATATTTGATTTGTGCTAAGTTTTGCCGATTGTCTAATGATCTTTAAAACATTAAATATATTTGTTTGAAGAAGTAAAAAATACTTAGGATTGATTTATTTAAAATCAAAGTAAGTATCTCATTAAGAAATACATAATTATGCTAACGTTACGATAACTTAAGCTATCATGATATGTTAATTAAAAAGGAGCTTTCTAAATAATCTTTAATGAAAAATAATTTTGCTAATTTTAATTGCGATTCTGAATTAAAATTGGTAACAATGAATGATGGAAAATATGTAATCATAACGTTCCAATATATTAGATCTTCATTTAAGTAATTATATTCTGCATTTATATTTTGCAAATTTCGTATATTTTGCAATTATATTTTGTAAAGTATCCATATTTTGATAATACAATATAAAATACTAATATAATGCAAACTGTTCTCATTTATCAAAAGTACTGTTCAATTTTATACCTTTAAAAGACGTTACAAGTCTTAATAACTGTTAGAATTTCCATTAATATTAGAACACATTCTGTAGACCTAAAATATTTCAAAATACATTGTAAAATGGAAAAAAATTAACTAGCATTCAACTAGCACATTATTTTCTTCATTAAAGAAATATTTATGTAATTATAAAACTCGTTTCGGTTAAATATATAAGCATATTTAACAGAAGCACTTCGTAATGTGGTTTGAAAAATGTTTAGCAAGATATAATGATAACGATATAAGGCGATATAATGAAGCGAAAGATATAATGAATCATTTTCAACGCAAGGATTCATTTTCTTTAAAAATTGGAATAGTTTGATAAATATGTTTTAAGAACAAATATTACTAATAATTATAAAAATAATTTTATAATTTTGCTGTAAAAAACATTCTTGTTTATTCCTTTTATTTTATGTTTGTGCACTTTGAAGTTCTTTTAGCGAACAAAGAAAAAAATTCTCGTAAAATCACCTTAATGTATGGTAGTTACATTTCTGGTAAAGTAAACCATAATTCTGTTAATGAAAACCAAAATACACGGTATTTAAACCATTTATTTGTTAAACGTGCCAGAAAATTTGGTTTTTAAACTAATAGTTCTTATTATCACATGTTTAATAAAAAGACAAAACTGAAAATTTAATTTAAAGTATCACGATGAAATTATTCAGTTTTGTCACATTTATCAATTTTTATAATTTATTATGAAATCATATTTTATTGCTAATATTACTAAAATCATCAACAAAACACTTCAGTAAAAATTACTCAGTTTTCGGTGTACTTATAGAGCCAGAAACATGGTAAATTTTACCATATTCTGTTAATTTTTACTTTACTGTTTTTCGAAGCACGACCTTGCTTAATATTTAAGTAAAACTTAAAAGCTATACTATATATTTATTTATTTTACTGTTCCTTGTTCATTTTTTTCAAAAAAAATAATAACTGTGAAGATGTTTGCAATTGCACCATAAGCGATTATTGATTTTGAAATGAACAAACTATATTTAAAAATATACATAATATTTGTTCCATAATTTACAACGGGACCAATTAACTTTTATTGCATCATTAATTTTTTGCTAATTATAAGTAGGCCTTTTTCATACATTATACATAAAAACTTTATCGAAAATTACTTAGAAATAAATTACATTACATTTTGATAGAACTAATGTAATTCATTGATGAAAAATACAAAAAAATCGAAATAAAGCAACTTCAAAATAGTGGCGCTGGAATTTTGAAGCCACAAAAAATTTGTGAAAATAAAATAAGAGCAATTCCAATGTTTTCGGCATATTATGATGTAATTCATTATTTCGAAAACATAAAAAGTGGAAATAAAATAAAACTGTCACGTTTCTGATTGTCAAAACGTATGAGTTCTTAAAAGAAATTGGACGTTTTTCCCACCTGCGAATGAAAGGAATAAACAATTTTTCTCGTATTTGTAAATGAATAAATTCTAATAGCAAAAATTTGTTATTAGTAAGAAAGTGATGTAATTTGTAAATTCAATATAACTTTTGTAATGTGTAAGAAAAACTATCATCACAAGCATTAAAATGTCAAATGAAAACAGTATTTAAAATATAGCCATTATACTCAAATTTGCATACTTGTATCTACTTCAATAAATTTTACAAAAAAAAATATTCGTTTAAATTATGGAAAATATTAATAAATCTGAAAAACTTACATAATATGCATTTAAAAAACATTAATCGGATTCTTTTTTTTTGAGCGATCAATAGTATTTCAATTTGCATAGTTAAATCTCATTCAAATTTTTTTTTTCAAGATTTAAGACTTTTTCAAACGTGGGAATTAATTTTCCGCCATTCAGATTTCTGTTATAGTTGCAGTGACTGCAAAATTTCCCAACATTAAAATTTTAGAATTTTTTTTAGTAATTGCGACTTTGTAACCACTTAAATCTTTAAATAATTTTGTAATTTTTCAAAATTCAAAGAAAAATATAGTAATTTCGTTGAGTGGTGATCTTTTCGAATTTTTTTAAAATTTAGAATAGTTACTTTCATAGTATGATTTTCAAATAGCTTCCGTTATTTGGTGACGCCATTGATTTAAGTGATTTATTATTTATCACACTAAATTTTGTATTTTTGTGTACTTTTTTCACTTATGATAATTTTCGGGAATATTATTTTCAAAATATTTCACAATATAAGACAATGTGTTGAATGTAAATTGTTATTACTTAAATAAAAGCTTAGAGATCAATTTGAGTTTCATAATAATCAATTATATCTATAGCATTTATTTATTAACTAGTTTAATGTTATATAAAACTTTTTACTTTTAGGCCATATTTAAATTTTGTTAAAATGAGTAACTAAAAGCAGAATAAAGTTGAATTCAAAAATTGAGGACGAAGCTGTTTAGAACTTGTATTGCTTTTGTTTCTTTATGAAAATTTCAAAACAAATTCTATAGCATATTTTATTTCATAATATACATGAGCTTATTTTTCCTATTCATAAAATTAAGTCTTTTAATATTAATTAAAAGCCATTTTTTTATTTTGTTATTTTTCCTAATAATCGTAGTTTAATATCAAAAAAATACTTTCTTTTAGATTTCAGAAAATAAAAAGCTTTTATCTTTTCTCCTTGTTCTAATTATTTTTGTTTGTTTTTTAAACAAAGTACTTTGTAAATATCATGAGTTTTTCTAACATGTTTATTTAATTCAGTACCTTTTAAACTATCTAACAAAATAAAACCGAGATAAAAAAATCTAGTTTTAACGAATTGTTTCCCGTTCAATAATTTAGGCTCCTTAAAAACGTAACAAAAAATACAAGAAAAGGTTGTACTAAAATTAGATTTCCGCCGTATCGTTAGTGTCAGATACGTGAAACTTTTTATTTCCGTTCTAAGATTTGTGTATTGAAGAGTAAATTTTGTGGAGGACAACTTAAGAGATAATGAAAATGTTCTACCTAATTTCTTAAGTAAATTGTTTGAGTTAACAGTTTAAAAAAAAAGAACAAAATGTTCGTTTTCAGTTCTAAATAACAAATATAAGAATAGAAAAGTTTTATACTTTTAAGCTTAGCTATTTGTTTTATGTGCATTAAAAACCAAATTCCAGACTAAAAAAGGTTCTAGGATTTTCGAATAGTTTCCTAAAGATAAATAGGTGGAATGAATATACTTTGAAAAATTTTAATTGTATTTAATTATAATTATTTTTAATTACGAAATTAGTTGCAGGTAGAAAAAGAAAAAAAATACAGACGAGGTAATACTTTGTTTTTTAATAAAGAATTAAAGGGTTTTATAATCTCCGAAGTTTTCTTTTTTTTAAAAACATCAATTTCGTTCTTTTTTTCGTACTATATAATAATGCAAATTACTCAAAAATGAGTAATAAAATAGAAAATTAAAAATGTGATTTATAATTTTAAATATCATATATAATTAAAAACAAAGTAATTGTAGCTCATCGTTTAAATATTGCCCAACTTCACAGTTTTATGCTTTTGGTATGGTTTTTATTTTATTTTATAACCTTCGTTGAACAGCAGACCTAATTTTGATTTTTCGACTGCCAGTGTTCGTAATCTTTTTTTTTAATCCAATTCAGTAGACAAGGAAACTTATAGATCAAGTATTAGGAGAAATTTGCCTTCATTGAGGACTTTACGATGGAACATATGCGTTACATGGAGAGGAAAACCTCGTAAACCAACAGCGATTAGCTTGGCCGGCAAGGGAACTCTAACCCATGATTCGTCCACCATTAAGGATATTTTACGTCGCCACTGAGGTTGGTGTGAGCAGATTGCGGAATTCATATCCAGCCGTCACTGGGATTCGAACCCGGGTCAAAATTAAGATGCCTTTACAAAAAAAAAAATTTCAAAGCGCAATTTTTTTTTACCTAGATCCTCAAATATTAAAAATAAAGAAATAAACATACAATTCATTGATGCATTTTAATAAATTATATTTGCGAGCCAATTTAAATGGACAAAAGATTTTAAAAGCATAAATAATTACATTTAATCTATTACACTAACATACACTACTTTTTAACATTAGTTTATAGACTTAATTAAGAAGTCAGTTTTTGTCAATTTTTATTTCATTTAAGTCAATTTTTTGAAGAAGTAAATATCATCACGTCTTCAATCTACCAAATTAAAATTCAAGAGAATATAACATGTTTATGAATGCCTTTAAATTAATTTAATTGTTCAAGCTTTTAATAAGCACGATGGAAACTAAGTTTAAAATAAATTCTTACTAAAAAAGAATCCAAAAGCTATCTTTCCTATCTAAAAATTTATTTTTCTCAAAACTTTTACAGATATTCTTTAAATTTCCCTGTGCTGTTTCCAATTAGGGGAGAATTTCATAGTTTGATTGGTGACGCGAACTTTGTTAAGAAATGCCAGTTTATTTAGTTTATTTTTCGTAAACTCGTTCATGTATTATTTAGTAAGATGGAAACATTCTATTTGATTTGTGATACATTGTTTTATTGTATTAATAGAAGTTCTCGTTCAACTACAGAAATATCTTGCATTACATTTATTTTATTTTCATCCCATTAGTTTGATAAAAAGTATTCTAGCTTTAGGTGCATGTTAACATAAACATATATACATAAACATATATATATATATAAACATATAACATAACATTTTATAACAGTAAAATTCAAATTCTATGAAAATGAACCAAATTTTTTAAATTGGCTTTATGTATTTTTCAGTTTTATATAAAAAAGAACAAATATTGTAAAGTTATTGTAAGTTCTATTAACATCTTTATTGTAGAAAAAGTAAATACGCTATTCATTTTTTATCAGAAAGTATAATGTACTATGAAAGGAGGTAGATGAGGTATTAGAAGTAAAAACATTTTTATGTGTTTACCATTATTTAAAATTTAGTTAACCCTTATGAGGTGAAAGTTACTTTTGATAAGGTAAATTTTACCTCAAAAGTTTAGAAAATCTAAACGGAACCCATTGTTATGCGTAACGTATTACGTCCCGCAGTGGACTGATCGTTAA
>NC_092204.1:67987220-67992287 GCF_043381705.1 Parasteatoda tepidariorum | reverse complement strand
TAAGTATCTCATTAAGAAATACATAATGTTAATTAAAAAGGAGCTTTCTAAATAATCTTAACTGAAAAATAATTTTTCTAATTTTAATTGCAATTCTGAATTAAAATTAGTAACAAGGAGTGATGTGAAATATGTAATCATAATGTTCCAATATATTAGAACTTCATTTAAGTAATTATATTCTGTGTTTATATTTTACAAATTTCGTATATTTTATAATTATATTTTGTAAAGTACTCATATTTTGATAAATACGATATAAAATACTAATATAATGTAAACTGTTCTCATTTATCAAAAGTACTGTTCAATTTTATACCTTTAAAAAATGTTACAAGTCTTAATAACTGATGGAATTTCCATTAATATTAATACACAATATTTTGCAGACCTAAAATATTTCAAAATACATTGTAAAATGTAAAAAATTAATTAGCATTCTACTAGCACATTATTTCATTCCTTAAAGAAATATTTATGTAAGTATAAAATTCGTTTCGGTTAAATATATAAGCACATTTAACAGAAGAACTTCGTAATGTGGTTTGAAAAAAGCTTAGCAAGATATAATGATAACGATATAAGGCGATATAATGAAGCGAAGGATTATAATGAATCATTTTCAACGCAAGGATTCATTTTTTTACAAAAATGGAATAGATTTGAAAAAGGTTTAGCAAGATATAATGATAACGATATAAGGCGATATAATGAAGCGAAAGATATAATGAATCATTTTCAACGCAAAGATTCATTTTTTTACAAAAATGGAATAGGTTTGAAAAAGATTTAGCAAGTTATAATGATAACGATATAAGGCGATATATTGAAGCGAAAGATATAATTAATCATTTCCAAAGCAAGGATTCATTTTTTTAAAAAAATGGAATGGTTTGATAAATATATTTCAAAAGCAAATATTGCTAATATTTATGAAAATAATTTAATAATTTCGCTATAAAAAAACATTCTTGTTTATTCATCTTATTTTATGTTTGTGCACTTTGAGTTCTTTTAGCGAACGAAGAAAAAAATTCTTGTAAAATCACCGTACAGTATGGTACAGTATGGTAAACCGTACATTTTTAGTAAAGAAAACCGTAATTCTGTTAATAAAAACCAAAATATACGGTATTTAAACTATTTATTTAATTTGGTAAAGGCACCTGAAAATTTGGTTTTTAAAATTATAGTTCTTATTATCACACGCTTAGTAAAAAGACAAAACTGAAAAATTAATTTAAAGTATCACGATGAAAATATTCAGTTTTGACACATTTACCAAATTTTATAACTTATTATAAAATCATATTTTATTGCTAATCTTACTAAAATCATCAGCAAAACACTTTAATAAAAACTACTCAGTTTTTGCTGTTCTTATAGAGCCAGAAACAGGGTAAATTTTACCATATTCTGTTAATTTTTACTATACTGTTTTTCTAAGCACGACTTCACCTAATATTTAAGTACCGATATTATCTATCATTCACTTAAAAGCTATACTATATATTTATTTATTTCACTGTTCCTTGCTTATTTTTTTCCAAAAAATAAAAACTGTGAAAATGTTTGTAATTGCACCATAAACGATTATTCATTTTGAAATGACAAACTATATTTAAAAATATACATACTATTTGTTCAATAATTTAAAACTGGAACAATGAACTTTTATTACACCATCAATTTATTTGCAAATTATAAGTAGGCCTTTTTCATACTTTATGCATAAAAACTTTATCGAAAATTATTTAGAAATAAATTACATTACATTTTGATAGAATTAAAGTAATTCATTGATAAAAAGTACAAAAAAAATCAGAATAAAGCAACTTCAAAATAGTGTAACACATAAAGATTTGGCTCTAGAATTTTGAAGGCACAAGAAGTTTGTGAAAATAAAATAAGAGCAATCCCATTGTTTTTGGCATATTATGATGTAATTCATTATTTCGAAAACATAAGAAAATAAAATAAAATAAAACTGTCACGTTTCTGATTGTCAAAACCTATGAGTTCTTAAAAGAAATTGGACGTTTTTCTCACCTGCGAATGAAAGGAATAAACTATTTTTTCTCGTATTTATAAATAAATAAATTCTAATTGCAAAAGTTTGTTATAGTAAGAAAGTGATGTACTTTGTAAATTCAATATAACTTTTGTAATGTGTAAGAAAAACTATCATCTCACGCATTAAAATGTCAAATGAAAACAGTATTTAAAATATTGCCATAATACTCAAATTTGCATACTTGTAGCTACTTCAATAAATTTTACAAAAAACAGGTGTTTAAATTATGGAAAATATTAATAAATTTAAAAAACTTACATAATATGCATTTAAAAAAAAAATAAAAACTAAATCGGATTCTTTTTTCCGAGCGAGCAATAGTATTTCAATTTGCATACTTAAATCACATTCAAATTAATAAATTTTGAAACAAATACGAAATAAAACTTTAAAAAAAATTACTATGAATGAAAAATTATTTATCAACTGAAAGTTATTTATTCAATCAAAGAAATCTTTAACTAAGCATGCATTTAAAAAAACATGATTCCAAAAAAAAAAAAAGTTTAACAGTTATTTTTAGAATGAGCCATAATACGCAAATTTTTGCAAAGTTACATCAACTTCGAATCAATAGACTATACAAATTAATAGAGTGTAAAAGTCAGTTGACTGCACAAATCGATGGTCTGTATAATCAATAGACAGCATGGTGATAATTAATTAATGCATAGTAACAAAATAAAATAAAATAGTTTAAAAATCTACACAATTCGCTTAATGATCTAAAATCTTTAAATTGGTGTATTTAAAACAAACAAGTTTCTAAAAAATAAATGAGATTTCTTTTCTAAATTATATTAATTATTTTTTACTGTTCTTTTCTTTTAATTAGTATTGAAATTATGGAGAACTATATCTGAATTTTTTTTAAAACGAGTAAAGTGAAATAGAGTTTACAGGAAAAAAAATTCTCTACCCAAACAAATTCCAAGTTTTAAGTGAAATAAAAATAATTTGAGTTTTAACAAATTTATAGAAACTGAACTATTAATTATTCTGCTGTAATTTTCTCTTTTATTAGTCCTGTTATTTATTTTATATTTAAAAGCAAATTTTATTGCTCTTTTGAGCTAAAAAGAAAATAGATAAAAATTAAACATATTAAATTGTTATTACTGTAATTAAGAAATGACACCACCTTAAATGTTTGAAAATACAGTCTTCTATTTAATTAAATTTTTTTTTTAAGATTTAACACTTTTTCAAACGTGTAAATTAATTTTCTGCCATTCAGATTTCTGTTATAGTTACAGTGACTACAGAATTTTTTAACATTAAAACTTTAGAATTTTGTTTAGTAATTGTGATTTTGTAACCATTTAAATCCTTAAATAATTTTGTAGATTTTCAAAATTAAAAAAATATATATATAATAATTTCTTAGAGTGGTGATTTATTAGGATTTTTTTTTTATTCAGAACAGTTACTTTTATAGTATTATTTTCAAATAGTTTCCGTCATTTGGTGACACCATTTTTATTTTCAAAATATTTCTCAATATAAGACAATGTGTTGAATGTAAATTGTTATAGGTAAAAGTTTAGAGATCAATTTGAGTTCCATAATAATCAATTATAGGTATAGCATTTATTTATTAAAAAGTTTTATGTTATATAAAATTTTTTACTTCTTAGGCCAGCGTTTCTCAACATTTCAGTATTCGCGGCCCAGTTTTCAATCATAATTGTCATCGCGCCCCCCACTTGCAGTAAAATGTATGCAACAATAATGTATATTGAGTATTTTTAATTCTGTCTTTAAATTACTTTTAACCAACTACCAAAACAAAAGTAAAGTAAAATTCAGCAGCAATTGAGATTGTAAAAACTATGTTTGGAGTTATTTTTTTCAAAACAATTACAGTCCATACCTCTTTCAAATGATATTGTTGCTCGTCGAATTGGTGATACAGCTGAAAATGTAGTGTCAGCTTTTCTCGATGTTGCGTGACAAAATGTTTTCAATAAACTTTGAAGCAAGAGATATTAATAAAGATGCTCATTTCGTTGCCTATGTTTGATTTTGTGATAATATGTCAGTAGTAGAACTACTTTTCTGCAAATCAGCAGAACTCAAAACAACAGCGCTAGCATTATTTGCTATTTTAAATGATGTTATGAATGATGCAAACACAGAATGCGAAAATTGCATCGGAATATGCACTGGAATATGCATCGGAATATGCTTGTTCAATATCCGGAAGGATCGAAAGTATACAAGCACTAGCAAAACAAAAGTCGCCTCAATGCGTCAGGACACATTGCTTGATCCTCAGAGGAGCTTTGGGTTCGAAAGAAATACGTCCTGGTTTAAATATTGTATTAACTGCGGTTGTAACCATTTCAAATTATATAAAAGTGAGAACCCTGAGATCGAGAATCTTTTCTGCTCTTTATAATGACATAGGTTCAGTACATTCAGAGTTACTATTTAAATGTGAGGCAAGATGTTTATCACGTGAGAAATTTTTGCAACGTGCTCATGAATTAAGAGAAGAAATCGTCATTTTCTTAGAAGATAACAGACCTGAAACCGGGAATTTACACTATGGTTTATTTGTGATGAAATTGAGATACTTGGTCGTCATATTCGAGAAATTAAATAACTTGAATTTTAAGCTCCAAGCAGCAAATACACATATGTTGGATACGAGTGATGAAGTTAGTGCTTTTTGTAGAAAATTGGAATTGTGGGGCAGAAATTTAAAGCAAAAAAACCTAACAATGTTTGCAAATGTGGATAATTGTACTAAAACTTATAAGGCTGAAGAAGAATATATGAAAGTTACGTTTGTAACCATTGAAAATCATTTAGCCATGCTGGCAAAGAATTTTAAAAAGTATTTTCCTGCTCATGACAAACTGCTAGCAAGTTACGAGTGGGTTAGGAATCCATTTCATAAGACTCCCGAAGGACTCTCAATTGATGAGGAAGAAAAATTCATAGACTTCACGACAAGTGGCGAAACTGAAATGAAAAAGAAAACACAA
>NC_092204.1:67938498-67987146 GCF_043381705.1 Parasteatoda tepidariorum | reverse complement strand
CAATTGATTTATTTCATTTTAAGCAAATGTGGAACTTTGGTATTTTTTAAATTTTTATAATATTTTGATGTTCTCTGCACTTTAGTAGACTTTGCGATATTTTGTTTCAAGTTTTTTGTTTTGTTTGCATTTTAAAGTCATTTTTCAGGTATTTTTTTATTTTTGTGGTAGTTATGAGTGTTTTTGTGGTCGATTCTGGTATTTTCTTGCAAATTTGGGTATTTTTAGATTAGTTATGGGTTTAGTTAGTTAACTCTAGTATGGTTATTTAACTCTTACTTGTTGGCTAATCTTTCTGAACAAATTAACTCAATAATTCTTGATTAATTCTAATGAGTCAACTCAAAAGAATCGCTAGTGACTTCACACAAGAACTATCAAAGTAAAATCAATAAGCAAATTATACACTTTGAAAACAAATATCTTTTTTAAAGTCGGGAAACTTGTTCCTACCAGCAAGACACTTAAATTGCCTTTTTAAAAGAAGTTTGCCAGTCCAAGTGTCTTTTCTAAAGATAATTTGAGTAAGTGAAAAAGTGATTTCAAAACATGGCTCACCTTTGGAACCAGTGCGAAACCTTAGGTGCAGAAGCTAAAATTTTAAAATTGTTCTATAAAATAAATGAAATTTTATTTTACAATTAAAAGTATACGCGATATATATTAGAGATAGGTGTAATGTTACAGAAAAAATTCAGATACACAGACTTAATCAGAAAATTATAAAAAAATCCTCAAAGCAAATCCACCCTTGCTTCCCCACCTTAATTTTTGATTTAATAAGTTGTTTCACTTTAATAAGTTATTGAATAAGTCAAAATGTATTTTGTTTTCTATGTATATGTGCGCTTTCCTTTCATCCAGTTAATCAATTTTTTTAAATAATATTTTCTCTTGAATATTCTCGCGCCACCCCTCTGGTGTGCTCGCGCCCCCCAGGTTGAGAATCGCTGTCTTAGGCCATTTTTAAATTTAGTTAAAATGGGTAACTGAAACAGAATAAATTTGGATTTAAAAATTGAGGACGAGGCTGTTTAGAACTCGTATTGATCTTGTTTCTTTATGGAAATTTTAAAGCAAAGTCTATAGCATATTTTATTTTATAATATACATGAGCTTATTTTTCCCATTCTTACAATTAAATTTTTTAATATTAGTTAAAAATCATTTTTTTTCCTTTGTTATTTTTCTTAATAATCGTATTTTAATATCAAACAAATATTTTCTTTTAGATTTCAGAGAATAAAAAGCTTTTATCTTTTCTCCATGTTCTAATTATTTTTGTTTGTTTTTTAAGCAAAGTACTTAGTAAACATCATGAGTTTTTCTAACATGTTTATTTAATTCAGTACCTTTTAGACTATCTAACAAAATAAAACCGAGATAAAAAAATCTGGTTTTAACGAATTGTTTCCCGTTCAATAATTTAGGCTCTTTAAAAACGTAAGAAAAAATACAAGAAAGGTACAAGAAAAAACAAGAAAATACAAGAAAAGGTTGTACTAAAATTAGATTTCCGTCGTATCGTTAGTGTCAGATACGTGAAACTTTTTATTTCCTTTCTAAGATTTGTGTATTGAAGAGTAAATTTTGTGGAGGACAACTTAAGAGATAATGAAAATGTTCTACCTAATTTCTTAAGTAAATTGTTTGAGTTAACAGTTTAAAAAAAAAGAGCAAACTGTTCGCTTTCAGTTCTAAATAACAAATATAAGAATAGAAAAGTTTTATACTTTCAAGCTTAGCTATTTGTTTTATGTGCATTAAAAACCAAATTCCAGACTGAAAAAGGTTCTAGGATTTTCGAATAGTTTCCTAAAGATAAATAGGCGGAATGAATATACTTTGAAAAATTTTAATTGTATTTAATTATAATTATTTTTAATTACGAAATTAGTTACAGGTAGAAAAAGAAAAAGAGAAAAAATACAGACGAGGTAATACTTTGCTTTTTAATAAAGAATTAAAGGGTTTTATAATCTCCGAAGTTTTCTTTTTTTAAAAACATCAAACATTCGTTCTTTTTTTCGTACTATATAATAATGCAAATTACTCAAAAATAAGTAATAAAATAGAAAATTAAAAATGTGATTTATAATTTTAAATATCATATATAATTAAAAACAAAGTATATAATTTTAATTAAAAGCTATTCTATTAAATTTTTGGATAAATCAGCTATGTTCATAACAAATTTTTCAAAATAAGAAACATTTTTTTCTTTCCATTAATACAATATAGAAAATTCCCGATCAAATTACTTTATAAAGTACGCCAATTGGGTACATCATCTGTAAAACCCATTTTTATCGTAAAATCCGTTTTTACCGGAATTTTTACATTAATAATTATTTATTGATTCGGTTATTTTACGGTAATTACTGTAAAAATCACGGCATATTGGATTTTTTTTTGTTCCACATTGTGTTCCGGCAAAAATGGATTTTACGGAAAGAAGTGCCGGCACCCTGAGTGCCGGTACTTTAAAATGTATCTGAATCTAGGATTTTTTGGAGAATAGGAAGTTAAATATATATTTTAAGTTTTTTTCTTACTAAGTGAAAAGTAGCCTTACCTTAGTAAGTAAATGTAAGTAAGACAAAAGTATGCGATTGCTTGACCATACATTCCTCCCTCTTCATATTCAACCATATTTTCCTCCGTATTCATATTCTACCATGTTACTTTTCTCCTATCAAATACCTCACCATATTTCTCGATTTTAGCCTGTCATTTAAATATTGCCCAACTTCACAGTTTTATGCTTTTGGTATGGTTTTTATTTTATTTTATAATCCTTGTTGAACAGCAGACCCAATTTTGATTTTTCGACTACCAATGTTCGTACTCTTTTTTTTCTTCTTTTTAATCCAATTCAGTAGACAAGGAAACTCATGGATCCAGTATTAGGAGAAATTTGTCTTCATTGAGGACTTTATGATGGAACATATGCGTTACATGAAGAGGAAAACCTCGTAAACCAACAGCGATTAGCCTGGCCGGCAAGGGAACTCTAGCCCATGATCCGTCAACCATAAAGGATATTTTACGTCGCCACTGTGGATGGTGTGAGCAGATTGCGGAATTCATATCGACCAGCCGTCACTGGGATTCGAACCCGGGTCAAAATTAAGATGCTTTTACAAGAAAAAAATTCAATAGCTCAATTTTTTTATCTAGTTCCTCAAACATAAAAAAAAATAAATAAACGTGTCTGCGTATCTGTGCTGTTTTCAGAATTGTGAAAACTGCCCAGATACGCAGCTGACACCATGCCACATTTTTGAGTGTCCAGCAATGAGTGCTAATCTGAGAGAAATAGGAGTCTTGCCGTCATTGATAGACCTTTATGACGATGATATCAAGCAAATCACAGAAGCAGTAATCAAGACGCATGGAAACATTTGATTCGGCTATGTCATAGACACAACAAAAAAAAGAAAGAAACATACAATTCATTGATACCTTTTAATAAATTACATTTGAGAGCCAATTCAAATGAACAAAAGATTTTTAAAGCATAAATAATTCAATTTAATCTATTACACCACTATACACTACTTTTTAACATTAGTTTATGGACTTAATAAAGCAGTCATTTTTAGTCAATTTTTATCTCATTTAAGCCAAATTTTTGAAGAATATTCAAGAGAATATAACATGTTTATGAGTACCTTTAAATTATATTTAATTGTCCAAACTTTAATAAGCACGATGAAAACTAAATTTAAAATAAATTCTTACTAAAAAATAATCTAAAAGCTATATTTCCTATCTAAAAATTTATATTTCTCCAAACTTTTACAGATATTCTTTAAATTTCCCTGTGCTGTTTCCAATTAGGGGAGAATTTCATAGCTTGACTGGTGACGCGAACTTTGTTAACAAATGCCAGTTTATTTTTCGTAAACTCGTTCTTGTATTATTTAGTAAGATTGAAACATTTTATTTGATTTGTGCTACATTGTTTTATTGTATTAATAATAGTTCTCGCTCAACTGCAAAAATATATCTTGCATTACATCTATTTTATTTTCATCCCATTAGTTTGTTCAAAAGTATTCGTGCTTTAGGTGCAATAATAGACATATAATTTAAAATAGACATATGTATCATTTGTAACAGTAAAATTTAAATTCTATAAAATTGAATCAAATTTTTTAAATTGGCTTGATGTATTTTTCGGTTTTATATTAAAAAAAAAAAGAACAAATATTGTAAATTTGGAAGAACTATTAACATATTTATTATAGAAAAAGTAAATATGCTATTCATTTTTTATCGGAATGTATAATGCATTATGAATAGAGGTAGATGACTTTTCAGAAGTAAAAATATTTTTATGTGTTTACCATTATTTAAAATTTAGTTAGCCCTTATGAGGTAAGGTTATGAGGTAACCCTCAAAAGGTTAGAAAATCTAAACGGATCCCATTGTCATGCGTAACTAATTACTTAAAATGCTTATACAAAAATTTTAAATACTACTTTCAACAATAAGGATTGAATGACATTACACAAATAACTTCCTTGTCTGTTGGCACACAATTGACTGTAAACACTGTAAAAAAGTGAGTATCAAATTATGGTAAAAACAACCGGCAATCAAGGTGCTAGTACTTTTTACGTTAAAATCAATTCTTACCATAACATGTTATCTGAAATACTAGTAATTTTACAGTAATAATTACTGCAAAATCTCTTAATTACTCTATTTAAATAATTATTATTGTAAAATTTACGGTGTAATATTCTAAGATAAAAATGGATTTTACGATAAATTGGGTTTTCGGATGATACAACCAAAGTGCTGGTTTATACCGTAATTTGATCCAGAATTTTTTACAGTACATATAAAATCAATTTCGGTAAAAATAAGTGTTGAAATTTACAACTATTTCTTCTAACATTTGTCAGATTGTAAACACGCTAGTTGCAATATTCTAATTGGCGTGTCTTGATATTCAAAGTTAGCTAAGAACCAACCATGGTAGTTTCCGAAGAGAAAATATTCTCTCAAGGTGTAAAAACATAAAAATTTGGTTTAAGATTATTTAATTATAAGTGTTTAGATTTTAATTACAATTTTCAAATCGTATATTAGCTCTCAATGTGGTGCTAACCTGAATTAATTGTTCATTCAGACTATTTTTTAGATGTTCAACATCATATTCATATTGCATTATCATATTCATCAACATCATATTACATTAGAGTTTTTATAGTGTACCTTTAAACCATTTATATAAATTATAGAGCTCGTTTTAATTTCGAATTAAGTCTAATACTTTTCTAATAAAAGTTACATTAAAAAAATAATTATAATATCTCCATAAATTTTTAGTGAGTAACTATAGTTTAAATTCAGTTTTATTTCAATATTGATTTTATTGGTTCCTTAAATAAATTTTGTAGAACGAGGTTCGTGTAAATAATTTGAAAATAACTCTCAACAAAAGTTTAGAAATTCTACAGACAAAATTCCTCTCGTACGTGACATTTCGAACGTGAAGAGAAAAACTCTAGTTTATCATGGCTCACATTGTACAATTTAGAAAGCTATAGAATGAGGTGAGCTGAGAAAAATGCACTTTGCTGAAAAAGAGGAAGAAGAAATCTTCGTGAAACTAAACTTAGAACGAGTTTTTAGAAGTTCTGAAATCATAGTCAAGACAAGTATCCTTGCGATAAATTGATTTTAAAAAAGTGTCTGAATTAAAAGTGAATTCTGCAACTATAGCTTCAAATACTGATTTCTACAATAATCAAATTATCATTTTAACTCTCGTTAATTACAAAAACTAACAATACTAAAAATTATGCAATTAAAAACTAAAAAAGAAATTATACTTTGGAAATTCGATTAATGATAATTAAACTCGCACAGTTCATTTCATTTTCCATTATTCTATTTTTAGACGTTTAAATTTCTGCTAATTTCTTGTTCTCAATATCTAGAAAGACATAATTTTTTTTTAAAAAATCATTAACACGAAAAAACAAACTAAATAGCAAAGTACTACTGGAAATAGCTAACTATCATAAAAGAAATGCATTAAAAGGAAATTAAAGAGGAAGAACTGATGTACAGGTGATTATCAAAATAATGGAAACACTTGTGAATAAAAAGGACATTTAAGAATTCGCTTTATAAGCATTAAAATATAATCTTAGCTATCAGTTTTTTTTAACATAAAAAGTACATTTATTAGGTGGTATGAGAGAGCTTTACCAGAGTTGTCTAAATTATGATTTTTTGTCAGAAGCGTAAAATTTCAGACCTCACAGATTTTCAGANAAATATTAGCCTGATACCAAGTTTATGTATGATTGTAATATGCTTGGATGTAATCAAAGTTATTTATTTTATTAATGATTGATTATTATGCACAATTTTATTCTGCACGTATCAGCAGCAAAAATGTTTTTGTTTTTTTCTATAGTGGATAGAAAGAATTAATTTAATCTATTTATGGTCCATTTAACATAAAGGCTTAAGTTGAGCTACTTACTATTAACTTAAAATGACTGTTTTTTAATTTTCAAAGCTAATATGTCCTTTTCCTGGCATTCAAGATTTGGTGAATTTCTATTTAATTTTTTTTTCTCGAGCAAATATCAATAAACTACACTGCTGTCTATAAGACATTAATAAGTGTAGATAAAGAAGTATACAAAAAAATATTTTAGATTATTTTGAAGACTTTAAATTTGAAGAAATTTTTTGGTCCGAATTGTCATGTTTCGAGAGAATCACCCATATCAATCAACCCTCAAACAATCATACCATCCTGAATACTGCCTCTCAAAAAACAAAATAAATCAACCGAAAGACAAAGGACTACATATTGAAATATCATGGTCATACGGTAAATGAAGTTGCTAGATTTTTTGGTGTTTTTCCAATGGGCACTGTTTAACGCGTCTACAAGCAGTAGTGTAATGCACGTGGTCACGAAAGACGACGTCAGATTTAAGGTCAGAAAAAGATCATGCATGAAAGGGACCGGAGACGTGTTTCACGACCTATCAATGATAATCGCTTAAAAACCCGACAGGAATTGCTTCAGTTAGTGAATGAGGGTCCATCCTAACTTACTAGTGAGAGAACATTGTGACAGGAGCTACATGATATGAGCATTTGGAGTCGAACTACCCGTAAGAGGCCATTGTTCATACAGGCACAAAAAGCTACGCGACTTCAGCGGGTTAGAAGTCACCGTATGTGGACAGTTGCTGACTGACGGAATGTAATAGGGTCTGACGAATCACGTTTTTGCCTTTAGTCAAATGACGCATGTTGCCGAGTGCACTGATGACCAGATGAAGCATTTCATTCTGACTGTGTGCAAGGTCTGGTTCAAGCCCGAGGAGGGTCTATCATGATTTGGTTTTTTTTTAATTTCTTATTATGGATTGAGACTTCTCACTGAATTGACCACTAACATGGACCAACAATTATTTGAACATTCCGGATGATCAGGTGCTGCCTTTCAGTCAACACATTCATGAAGAGCATGATGTCGATACCTCTATTTTTCAAGATGACAACAGCAACGTTCAGGAATATGTGACAGGTTTTATGAACACTCAGACACTCAATTACCTCTCGATTGACCTGAAAAATCCCCTGACATGTACCACATTGAAAATTTGTGGATCATGTTGGAACAACGGGTAAAACGCCGAAAGCTGCACCCTCTCAATTTGGTAGATTTGCGCGATCAAGTCCTCAGCGAGTGAATTAAACTGGATTCGACGTACCTGCAAAACCTTGTGAACCCACTTTTTAAGAAAATCCAGGCAGTTATCAAATCCAGAGGTGGTGTTACACGTTATTAAATGATGTTTTTCATGATTTTTCTAAGGATGACTAAATTTTGGGGCGGTATGTTTATTATATATATGCGTGAGTGTGCATGTAATTTGAAAAATGAATTAACACTTACTTCTTTTAAATTGTAGTATAATCTTAAAAACAAAATAATTGCCTGCAGCTTTTTGCAACAGCAATATATGCATTCCACAAAACGGGCGCAATAAGTTTCAATTTGGTGTAATAAAAACATTTAAAAATATTTTCGGCCTTAATCAAGTTTTTGCTGAGAAAGTAATTTTTCTGCAACTGCCGTGTAATGTTAAAATGAGTAAGTCTCGAGATTCACTGTAAATTAAAATGAATTTGACTTCTTTTATTTGTAAACTTCAAAATTGTTTTATTTCTGAAATCTCGAAAGGTAGTCAAAACAAAATATAATATAAAAAATAGGGTATTATAAAATTGTGTTCTTTTCTTAGAAGAAAAGTCAGATGTTTAAAAAGATCTAGAGATTTTATAAATTTCGAATTATTGATTTGCATCTTGACTGTAGTACTTTTGAATTGCTATTCAAATTATGCATTAATATTGAACACATCATTTAGAAAATAAATCGAACGTAACAAATATTAAATAAAGTGCAATTTTATAAAATGAAAAGAGATATTATAACACAATATTTATTTCAAAATAAAATCTATGCTATCTTTTCATTTTTTTTAATATTCCAAAACATTGAGACGATAAAAGAAAAGCGTTAACGATAAAGAAATAATTGTACTTCGGCACTTATTTTTCCAATAAAAAATATTACTTTCATTTGTTATTATATATTTGCAAAGGTTCATTCAGTTTTATTTATTTTGCAATAAACCATATAAAGTTAGATTACAGACATAGAAATGTAAATTTTAGGGATGATGTTTACTTAAAATAACAATATATTAATTATATATAATTCTTCAGGATATTTATTTTTAAAACTATTAGGAGGGTGGTTTTGAATTTGAACTTTTTAGAAGAGCTATTTTAAAAGTAATTATTTAAATTGCTTTACTCACAGCATTCAATGAGGAGGCATTTCTGGTTTAATTCAAAAATATGACGAGACCACTAATTTTGTACATTCACTGTCACTTAAGGTCAAGAGAATTTTCAGATTTGAACAAGTATTTTCTAATTTAATGAATTTTCATACAGACATAAGTTTGACTAGTACATGATACAGTGCAAATAAATTATCATTTCATAGTTATTAAACACATTCATTATTAAGCACTGATCTAGACAAGGATAATACACATGCATAATCTTGCAGAACACTTATGTGTAACAAAGATCATTCCAATTATCTGCAGCAGACTCTCTCATGCATACTTTAGAAGGTTAATATCTGGAGATCTAGCTGGCTAATTCATCCATGGAATGATTTGTCTTTCCATAAAAACTTTGATTAGATACGATCTTTGTGACCTCGCATTGCCACTCATTAAGACAAAATCAGAGTACACTGTACCTTTGAGAAGGAAATTAGGTTTCCAGAATTTATCCATGTACCTCAGTACTATCTATGAGGCATAGTTTTCTCTCAAAGAAATAGAGTAATGTGTAAAGATAGAGTAATATAGTAAAATGTAATAAATAAAGTAATTTCAAGAATAAACCTCCCCAAACCATCGAGCTTCCACTGTTATAAAAGTCAATCTATCGGAAAACGGGTTGTAGGGAATAGACCACAAGTTTTCTCGACAGGAAAATATGATTGATGGAAACTAGGGACCCACTATTTGACCAGATATAACATAGAAGAAAACTGGTTAACTGGGCTGAATTTGTGTTTAGTTCCCAAGCTTGCCTAAATTTCTTGAGAGAGGTACTAACACTGATTTAAGGTATACAGGAGCCCTATGTGTACAATTGGCTTTGATTTTATTTAAATGGGTAACAACATGAAGCCACATCTTGTTAACAATTTTGTCATCATCTTCATACGCACAACAGCCCATGGTGAGCACTGGCCTTCTCGGTGAGCCTCTTCCTTCATAATCTGTTATCAGCAACGGTACTCCAGTTTTAACAAATCACTAGTAGGAAGCCGTGGTGGCTCAGGGGGTAGAGCGTTTGCCTTTCAATGAAATGTAACGGGTTCGATCCCAGCGATGGCTGGTTGATACGAATTTCACTGACCACACTCACTCGGACTTACTCACACTGACCACAGTGCTGACTCAAAAATATCCTCCGAGGTTGACGGATCATGGGCTAAAGCACCCTTGTAGTAGGGGTAACCATAGGAGGTTTTTGCCTTTTCCCTCGTCATGTAACGCAAATGCGGATTAGTTTCATCAAAAAGTACTTCACAAAGGCAAATTTTCTTCCAATACCTGATCCAGGAATTCCCTTGTCTTCTGAATTGGGATCAAAACTTAATGGCTACGGATTTTATCGTTAGAAGTTGTAAGCCTAAAATTGGGTCGGCAGTTCAGCGACGGTTTGAAAAAGTTCAGAACTAGGAAGTTCTTGACTACTGAATTGGACCACCTGAGTTTGAGTCTTCCCTTTGGTCGATTCCTAGTTGCCTAGCCATAGAAATTCTTTTATCCTGTCACCAGATGAATCCTGACAATCCCATATTAGGTGGTCAGCCCACTTTACCATTTGAGTTTTGATGTAATTTGGTACATTAATTTTGTAGGAAAAAAAATTATTCAACAGATGGATTTGTCAGCCAGTTCACCAGATGTTCACTTTATGGATCATTCCTGAGATGCCCTGAGAGAAAGCAATAGGAAATTGCGCACCCTTTAGGGTTTACAACTTCCTATGGTCAAAACCATTTAGGGTCACGAAACAGCATTGTAGTACAAAATAGAAAGACTTTCGAGGAGAATTCTGAACTCTCGTATCCAGTATAATTTCAATTATTAAAAGTTTCGCAGGAAACACAAATATGAAAAATGAAATCTCAAAACTATTGAACTCTTTTTCAATATTACCACTGCATTACTTACCATATCTGTAGGCTTTAAACAGTTAACACACATTTTGTAGTTAAACAAATATTGTTTTTAAATTTTAATTTATGCCAAATTATCATCGTATTTTATTTTCAAAAAACAAAAATCTTTTAAAGCGCTAATTTTGTATATCAACAATCAACAAAACAACTTGCAGGTTTAAAAATATAATACTTGAATTATTTTCTGTTTCGGGAGTTATTTTAACAAAGAATACGAAAAAAAACATTCCTATATTTCCATTAAATTTAATATATGAAATAAAGCAATATTTGAAAAAAGAATCACACACGACAAAGAGTAAATTGACGTTTATTATATTATTTTCAACTATACTCTTTGCAAAATGAAACTATTATGATAATTTCAGTTTTAAGTAATTTAATTTACAAATAACTATTTGCAATTATAAATATATAGCAATTGAAATTGATGGAATAGGAATAATATAATTTTGTTCATTTTAAATTGACTACAAGTTTATTTAATCAAGGCTGTGTAGAACTTGCTAATTATGATTTTGTGCGTACGTCCCACGAGAATACCATTATATTTTATCCTGACATTCCTGAATCGAAGTTTTAACTTAACTAAAATCTTTAAATCATTGGGGAAAAAGAATTAAACTTATAGTTTTACAATATTCAAACTTATAAATTACGAAGCTATTGAATGATATGCTATTCTGTTAGAAATATGTCTATTTGCTAGTAAATTTATTGACTTTTTAACTGCTGTATTAATATTTGCTTAGAATTGAAACATAAAGGCTGTCAGAGACTATTCATATTATTATAATATTATGGGGCAGATAAGATTATTTAGCGCTATTTCATATATCAAGTTTTTGTATATCAAGTCTTATGATTCCGGAATATTGTATTAATATAGATTAACGGTGTTCGGAAGGTATGTATGCAAGTTCAACCAAATCGTTCTAAGCAGGTTTACTATTAATTAATCATAAAACTAGAAAGACTGAGCATTGCTGTATACTTAGAAAGATTGAAGGGGCCAATTTGGCCCTTCCTAAATTGTTTGCATGTAAATCAATTAAACATCCAAAATCATAAAATATAAGCATAATTAATTTAACAAATATGTATCGTGAACTTGATCATTCAAATTCTATGGTATTTTATTCGGCTTGGTTAACGAAAATATTTGATTAAAAGGAACATTGGTATTTCAGTTATACGTGCGTATACATTAGTTTTTTAGATAACTAAGTTTCCTCTTCTCAATAAATATGTGGAAATCTGCAGAAATACGTTTTTTTAATGAAACTGGGGTATCTTATATATAACAAAGGGAACTTTATACACAAAACTACTTTGAGATAAGAGATATCGACCAATATACTTAAGAGGCAACTTTGACCTCTACCTTCTGTAAGATAAACACCTGAATAATTAAATAAGCACTTGAATTGTATCAACTTATAAAGTCAGAAATGCTGAACACTTTAGTAAGATATTTTTCGAATTACAAGGCAACAGTAATCGATATAGGCCAAATTTGCTCCACCAATCTTTCTAGTGTTAAAAGTAAACGGGTTGCTTTTCAATGCATTCAATTTTTTAGATTTTATAAGTTATATAGGTTTTTTAAAAGTTATATTTTATAAGTTATGAATAAATTAAAAATTTATATGCTATAGGCTATGCAATTTTATATGTTATAAATTATGTAATTTTACATGTTATATATGGTTTTATTTCTTTCCTAATTCGAATACTTATACGAGTATTGCTTGAATTTATACCACTCATGATGCTCTAATCTTTTTCCAGCCAATTTTACTTAAGTCACTAACAATTTAATAGCAATGTTCACTAAGCTTGATGCGAAAATGGCATGTTGGAATCGACAGATACAATTGCACTAATCTATCACGTAGGGAATAGAAAAGTCTCATAAAACAAAATTTACCTTTTTGCTGTGTTAGGTTTTTTTTGGACTTAATTGAAGTGATGATGTAGATTTCTGATTTAGTATTAAAATCGCTATCAAAGTTTCATTGCATTTTAAATGCTTCACTGAACAACATTTTTCATAAACAGTTCTAGTAATTTTCCATGAATGAGCAGTGGCGGGAAATTATCACTGAGACTATCTTCTCGCATACACGGAGAAAAAAAATCTGGTAAAATTACCATACTGTTTGTAAATGATATTTCTGGTAAAAAAATAATAATTTTGGTAAAAAAAGCCAAAATGCACGGTATTTAAATCAATTATTTGGCTATTTCTACTTTTCGTACGGCAAGAATCCAGCAAAAATTTTGGATCTTTTATAATTCTGGATCTTTTTCAAAACCATCGATTTTACCACAGTTAAAATACATTTGAACATGAAAGATCAACTGGATTACAACACTTTGTTTATTTTCAATCTGTGTTTTTGCTCATTCTATGTAGAAATTATTAATGTTTGAAACTGAAATATTAAATTTAAAAATTATAATAAAAATCTATTGTTTTTATTAAAAAATTCGAAGCTCCTGTAAACTCTGCAATTTACAAACATTTTATCAAATAACAATTTTGTTGCTAAATTAAAATTCTAACGAGAAAGAATTTGAAAAATATTATTTTTAAATATTAAAGCTAATTCTTCCACCTGCACGTTTTTTCGAATTAGCTACAATTTTTGCAATTATAAAGATTTTTTTTTATTCGGATATGCATTTTAAATAAATTATATATTGTCTTAAATAAAGTAAAATAGACAACAACAAAAAAACGATTTAAATTCATTACTGTCTATTCACAAACACTGAGAAATTTAAAAAAAAATCNTTAATTTAAAAAAATGTTTTTCATAGATTTAAAAACATCACTCGAGTCTAAGAAAAGCAACAAAGTGTAGATACTCTTAACTATCAATCTTTGTTTGTATTTATATTTAGTTATCCACACCCATCTATATTTATTTATATATATATTTAGCTAACTACAGCTATTTAAATTCATTTATATATATTTCCAGCTATCTATACATTTAGCTATCTACATTTATTTATCTAAATTATCTATATGCATTAACTATTTATTTATCCAATCTATGTTTATCTACCATTACTAAATTTTGTTGAAAATTCTTAAAATACACAAATTGTAAGAAGAATAAAAATATCAAATATTGAGTCAAATTATAATATAAATTAATGCTATAAATTCTACTAACTCCTTGTGGCAATGTTTATTGCGGGTAGTGCTTATTTTTCTTTCTTTACTTCTTTTCTCACGTACTAAGTCGTAATTCAATACATCAACATGATATCCTCAGAGACTTGTTCGTAAATGATTCTTTCAGAACATGAACAAAGAAGCTTCTAGAGAAAAAGTATTACATATTTCTTGTTTGGTATCCGGTATAAAAAAAAGTCTGTACTTTATAGTCGACTATTTTTTTGTGACAACGTCGAAAATTTGTAAAAATATTTAACTTCGTCTAACTTTGTAATTTTATTAAGTTAAAAATGTACGAGATACCCCTAAACATTGATACCAAATTTTTAGCAACTGTAATAATTATATGAAGCTATGAAATTAGTGGAAAACAGCATTCACGGGTATTTCTAAGAAAAGTCAATAATCCAAACAAGATAATTCAAACTATTTAATAGATCAGGCAAGCATTATTTTTTCTACATGGTACAAAATTCCATATCCAATTACAGTAAAAAGAACCGGCACTCAGAGTGCCGGTACCCTTTACAGTAATATCAATTTTTGCTGGAACAGGTTACAGAACAATAAAATAATCTGATACACCGTAATTTTTACAATAATAATTATCATAAAATCACTGAATAATTTTCATTAAATAAATATTACTGCAAATATTACGGTAAAATATTTCACGGTAAAATGGATTATACGGTAAAAAGATTCTACGATGAAAAGATATGGTAAAAAATTCCGGTAGAATTACCGAACTGCATAGCTATGGTGTTTCTGGTAAAATCAAACATAATTCCAGTTATTAAAAAAAATATAAGTAATTTAAACCATTCATATGGTACTTTTTGAGTTCATATAACGATTAATTAAAAATTACTAATTTTCAAAATTATAGTTCGTATTATTCCACATTGAGTAAAAAATGCAAAACTGAAAATTAAAGTTAACAAAATAAATGGTTTTAATTCTTTACTCTTAGGTATCATAATAAAATTACCAAATTTTACAAAGACTATCATATATTATCATTTATTATGAAAGCAAACTTTATAGTTCATTTAAAAAAAATCTTCTCCAAAACGCTTCAGTAAAAATTACTGAGCATTTTGGTGTTCCCTTAGAGCCAGAAGCATGGTGAATTTTACCTTATTCTGGTAGTTTTTACTGTGCATTTTTCTTAGTGTATGGATGATGCACCCTAAGAGTCGGTACTTTATACCGTAATTTGATCCACAATTTTTTACAGTAAAGTGAAATAGAATTCTAATTTAAAGATCGCTGTTAAAGAAAAAATAATAAATAAAATTATAAAACTGTATATATTTTCCAATATATACTTTCGATTTTTTACGCCTATTATGGTACTCATCATTAAAGTTCTAAATAATTCGCACATTACTATGGTTTATATTGATATTATAATAAAATAATTTCAATTAATTTTAATGCTAACAATGAATCTTTCATAGTGTTCATTAGTAAAATAATACTAAACATATAAAATATTCTATGGCATATAAATCAATAAATATTTAATATAACTGCTATAAAAATTTATTTTTGCTACAACAAAGATTGAATTTTCTATTAGATTGACGTATTTAGTATTAGATTTTGCATTATGACACGCTGTTAAAAATATTTTTAAAAAAACTACTGAAATAAGCAATTTGCTCGTAACAAATTTGATACGTGCTGTAAGAGAAGATTGCATCAAAAGAATGAAGAATTTAAGTTACAAATTTGTCAGATTTAAACTCGTGGCATTTCAAAATTCTATTGAAATTGAAAAGTTTCTGAACTATAACAGGTTTGCAGAATTTAATAACAATAGTTAGCTTGTCGCTTGAATAGTTTGATTACTGAAATCCCAATTGTTACCTGACACTGATTTATGTTCCACACAATGTAAAGTGAAACAAATGCACGCAATCTTTACGTCGTTTATAAATAGAAACTTTGGGAAATGTTGAGGTTTTTCTGATGGCTTTAGAATTGTTTCAGCTGCTGTTTGAATTAAATATTCAACTTGAATTAATAATTTGGATAAAGTGAATTTTTTTTCGTAGGCATATTGATTACTTTTAACAGAGTACAGCCAGTGTAATACGAACACGATTGTTATTTTTAAAGATTAATTTATGTGAGAATTCTTAAATATTATATGATTTTGCACACTTTTAATCTCAGATATTCCACGAGCTTTAATATTTAGTATAATTAAAATTATAACATACATAATTGCGATGCATAATTAAAATAGTAATTTTTGTTCTTTTTGAATTTTATGCATAAAAATCGAGCAATTACTTTAAGATCTCAATTTAATAAGTAATTATTTTTATTTTAACGATATATTCCATCTCGGGAAATTTTATTTTTTGTCATTGCAGTTAAAGCACCTAAATTTATATTCAAAAAATTAAATGATCCTTACTTGATTAAAATTAAAATCCTTGATTAAAATTAAAAATCCTTACTTGTAAAGATGGAGTTCAAAGATGATAAATTTTACTTTTGCAAAAGATTTCGCTCATACGAAATTAAATAAAATTGCAATTGCGTAGATAAATTCTTTTCAAGATATGTTCGCAATCAGTTTATTCTCTTATTTAAATTTAAATCAGAATACATTTAAGCCTAAATTGTGATTACATATAAGATTTCGAGGGTAGGTACATTGCAAAATAAAATTAATCATTAAAATTTATACGAAAATTGAAAATTTTGCATATTATGCAATAGTTTTATTTTTGTTGTAGCATAACCGATTTCTGAAATGTAAAAGCAATCATTTTAGTCTTTAACTCAAATTTTATTTACTTTAAAATAAATATCCATTTATTTAGTATGTGTATGAATAGATACATAAAATTGATAGTTGAATAATATGATGTGAAATTTTTTTTATTATTTTAATTTCTTTTATTATAAATTCAATTATAACAAGCTAAATTAATGTAATTTTTTATAAAATTAAACGGATGCAACCACTGAAAGTTAACGAGACAAAGTTTACTATTTGCACTCTTACTATATAAAAAACTATTAAAGACAGTGGTCACTAAACATTAAGATGCAAAACATGTTCAATTTAGAGGGGAAGGTAATTTAAATTTAACAGTAATATCTATGAGGCTGTCTTTAGCATGGTAAAGTTACAAGAGTGAAAAAAAATGCTCGTTTTTCAGTATTTTTTCGAAGAAACTTGTCTGCAGTATTTGGTTTGTTTTTGTTGTGACATTGAAAAATATCAATTAAGAAGGTATTTAAAACATTTTTGAAATTTAATACTTACTTTACTGATGTATTCAACTCTCTTATTCAACTTTTCAATGAAATAGCAGATAGTCTAGCCAAGGCAGGTGTAGATGAGGCCACTGCGCCTCCAGTGTCTCTTACCTCCTCAGAGCTCTTCTCCATGGCTAAAGCCAAAAATAAATCAGCATGGCTGACTCCACCCAGTCACAATTGGTACAAGGGTACCAGACCGGGTAGCTATTTGACAGCTGACAAAGTCCGTCAGTCTCAAACCGCCATCACATATCTCCGCTGTGGACACCTAAAATCCCTGAGGTACTCTGGAGGAGAAAAGTGTTTTGCCCTCTGTACCAAGTGCTCTTCGGCCCAGGTATCCCCTGAACATCTACTGAACTGCTTCGGTCTTTTAAAACAAGAGCTTATAGAAAGACCCTTACTTGTTTCAGACTTTTTGAAGGTGAACAAACTCGTGGAACATGTCTAGCTAGGCTAGAAATGTGGATTTGAAAGAAGAAGAAGACTTTTCTAGCCAAACATCAATAAAAATGTATTTGAATAGAACTTGCAATTAAATGGAGCTTATGGTCTAAAAATAATTTTGTTCATTAGCGGAAAGGCACTGATATGGCACGACGAGCTAATTTATTTATTTATATAAATACATAAGCAGACTTGTGTGCTCAACACACTTACCACAAACACCTTGACGCAGAACGTCTAACTTCACGCTTTGAAATGTTTGGATGAAGGTTGCACGGTTGCAAACACTAACGAGAAGTTGGTTCGTTCGAAAGTTTGCTTCCATTGTGGATGGAGAATCTCAAAACTTGAAAGCATGTAATCTGTTGAATTGAAGTAGGACTACATTTTTTTAAAGATGACTAATTACTCCAGCAGGGCCTTTATTGGAAAAGTCGTATTGTTCTTCTTCAAGCACTCTGAAGCATGAAAGTAACGGATTCTTATCCCCATATAACTCTGGGTGTAGGTTTAAGTTTTTATTTTCTAATGTGTGTTTTCTGTTCTCAATAATGATTGATAAGCGATAGTTGAATTGAGCACATAAGTCTAGATGTCTAAAATGTATAGAAAAATTAATAAAGTAAAACTCATCCGACCGAAATGACTAAGAGATTAAGAGCTTAGATCTAAAAAGTAGTGTTGTAAATTTTGATCTTGAAATTCTAGGGAAACATCAATGATTAAGTGAAGTAAAATCAAATTATAGACTTTATGTGGCTTTCTTTACCAAGCACTTTGTCGCATGGAGATAATGGATTCGAATCCAGCCTCAACAATGAATGTATCGTTATGATATTTTTCTCTAACCTGTTAATAATGTTCCTCAAATGTCAACTGTCATAATGTTCCTCAAATGGAAAAGGACTTTTAAGCCGTTCATTTTAATGAACACGAAAGCCTTCATACGTATGTGCAAAAATAAATAAATTAATGGCCTCAGTAGCCGAGTTGTATTGCCTTTCCACCTTCTCTCTGAAGCAAATTCAAGCACCATTGTCAGCCCTCTGCGAACGGTTGGATGGCCTTTTTGATCAGTCAGCGAAGGTATCGAAGATGCGCGGTATCGGTTTTCTTTAAACTTTTTTACCGTGAAATGCTTGATTCAACACTAACTCTTTCACACAATTTGGCATAAAAATTAATCATTCACACAATTTTTAGAGTTTTTCATCACCAAATTTGGACAGGTATTACACAACAACATTTTCAAAGTGTAAAGATTAAATATGTAATCACTAAAAAATAAAACATTTAATAAATAACTACCTATAAATATCGAACAATAACTACCTAGAAAAAAAAGCCGTTTACGACAAAATTAACGTTATTTGAAAGTGAACTACAGTAGACAAAAAGCATTTTCGGAGTTTGAATGTGAAAGACGCAATGACTTTTTAAATTTATTAATTTCTAAGAATAAAATAAAATTGATGGTCAGAGTATAAAGAACGTTGCAAGTTCTATGATAGTTACAAAGCACGCTATTGGCAAGATTAAGAGCTTTACGATTGCACAAAATTGAAAGTGTTTATGAAGTAGTTGCAGGACTTCTGCAGGAATGATCATCGTTTTTCTGTAACAAAAAAATATGATTATTTCTTTTTAGTTGATACAAGTAAAAATATGTATTTTTTATAAAAATAATTTTTTAGTGGGTAATGTAATGACAATAACTCTGTATAAATATTATTAGACACATTTTTCTACCTTTACTTCAGTCAAAAATAAAGTTAAAAAAATATGCACATTTAGGATGGCTAATTAATACCATAAACGACGAAAATTCAAAACTCTAGCAAACCGCAATCAAAAACATCGAAGCATGTTTGCTTCCTGGAAGAAAAAGAAAACTAAAAAAGTTGTGTTTTTTTATTCGAATTTTGTTTTAAGTTGTTTGACAGATTTCGGTGGAGTTTTTGCTTTTTCCTCGCAGAAATAAAAGAAATATATTTAATTTTGGAAAGAAAATTGGAAATCGTGTAATTAAGGTCTTATATAAAATTTGTGAATAAATATATTTTAAGACGTGATTTTAAGTAGCTTAATTGAAGAAACTAAATTTTTTTCCTGTTTCAAGCAACGTTAGAATAAATTTAAGAAAAATTTCTTCATCTCAATATTTATTTAAACAAAACACCTCCATTTCATTTACTCACTTCTTTTATTTTCTTCAAATAAATGGAAACTAATATAAAAGTTAAGAATAAATACGAGAGAAGAACAATTGGAATACATTATCATAAAAACGATTTAAAGATATTCTCTTCCCGCTTTTAAAATATAAAGTCTTTATTTACATTGAGAAAAAGCTTAAGAAATCGCAATCTCTTTTGCGTATTTAGAATGAAAAGCTTATTAAAATAGAGAAGTTTTTTTTTGAAGTTTTTCATAAGAAATGTTTTATTACCATCTCAAATAAAAATTGAACAAAAAAATACCAGAAAAAACTGTATATGGTAATCTAGGTTTTAAATATAAAGCTGAAATCGCTTTTTGCCTTCAGAATTTGTAATTTTTCTAAAAAAGAAGGAAAGTTTTAATTATAACTCAATAGGGTACCGTATTGCTCATTAATCAGAATCTTCTCAGAGAATTTGAATAAAAAAGAGGCATTGAATTGAAAAAAAATCTTAATGTAAACAAAATTATCATTTCAAAAGAAATTAACTAATTAATAATATATTCTGTGTTTTGAAAACAATAAGCTTCCTTTTACAGACTGTCCCGAAATTTACTCAAGTAATGATCATGATAGAAAACACCGAGTTTTAATAAAACTTTATTTTTTTATTGATTTGAAAAAAAATATGCAGCTGTGATTGCTCAGTGGTTGAGGTTAACAATCATTGTGAAGGACTACATTTCGATACCCGATAGCGCCCACTCAGCGCCATCTCGATGGATATTAATTTGACTTGGAAGTAAAAGTAAGCATTGCTCAATGCTGACCAAATTTCCAACATAATACCGTTGGTCAAGAAACTTTGCAGCTTAAATTTCATGACCGCCCTGATTCTTAGCAAGCTTCTTTACTTTGCAGAGTAGACTCCTTTGTTTAATGCAACTGTAATAAGCAAAACTTTTCCCACTCTGAATAATAGTTTAGCATAAATGTGATTGAAAATCGTTGATACTCAAAGTTGGTCAGGCTGGTTGGGTCAACTCAAAGTTGGTCAACTCTAAGACTGGTATTTTGAGCTTGCTGGTAGTAAACTTAGACTTCGAGAAAAACTGTAATCTGGAAGGCTAATTTTGATTACCAAAACTGATAAATAAAAGTGACACAGTAAATATTTGCTTACATTGACTGGAAATTGCTTAGTAAGTCGAATCAGTCAAAAAGCAGCAGACTCATCAGATTTTAGAAAATCACTTGTTACCCGATCTACAGCCAGTTCTTGCTTGTATTACTACAGCATAAATTGCTGAAACGCTTACAGCGCCATCTAAACTTCAACTTTATCTCCTTTCAACTTCATCTTTAGTTTTCGGAAGACACAAGGATGTTTTCAATCGTGCTTGCAGGACTTTGTATAGAAGGTGTTTACCTTTCCAAGCGGTATCACCAGCCAATCTCACTTTAGCGTGGAAATAGCGGGTTCAATCCCGCCATAACCCTAGATTTATCTTAGTGGCGTCTTTCTCTAAATTATGCTATCTGTTCTTCTACTTGACAAGCGCTTACAAGTCATTATTTTTAATATTTTATAATTTTTATAACCGTCGTTGAACAGCCGACCCAATTTTGGGTTTACGACTACCAGAGTTCTACTCCATAACCTTATAATTTTGAATCCTATTCAGAATACAAAGGAACTCCTGGATCAAGTATTGGAGAAAATGTGCCTTCGTGGAGGACTTTTTGATGGGAATAACCCACATATGCGTTACATGACGATAAAAACCAGGAAAACTTTGATCCATCTACCACTGAGGATATTTTACATCAGCACAACTGTGATCGGTACGAGCCGGATGTTGAATTCGTGTCGATCAGCCATCGCTGGGATTCGAACTTGTTTCTCCTCATTGGAAGGCGAAAGCTCTATTTTCTGACCACCACAACTCTTTAAGCCGTAATTATGTAACTGAGAACAAAAGCTTGCATATCTATGTCTATACCGATAAATAAAATAAATTTAAATAGTATTATTCGGAGGCCTCATGCCAAAATGAGGCATGAGAACGCTTGAGGCTTCAATGACTTCTGTCAATATTTGTAATTGCTTGATCATTGTTTCACATTGGCTTGTTTTTATAAATGTAATTTGCCTTGCCATTGGATATATAAAAAAAAATTCTGAGGCCTCCCTGGAAGAGCGTTATTGCCCGCCAAACACTGTGTGTAGCATGAAAGTAGTGGGTTTAAATCCCACTGTTACTCTAGATGTATCTTAGTGCTTTCCTTTTGTTCTATCTGTTCTTCTACTTGACAAAGGTTTATAAGCCATAATTGAACACACAGAAGAGCAAATGTATGTTGTACCAATAAAGCTATTATTCTGTTTCTGGAAGAAGGACTTTTGGGATTTACTAAGGGTTTCCTACAGGTGTTTTCCTTGTATATTTTCTGACATTTCCTTCATGAATATACTAAATGTTTCTTGGTAATCGTGCAAGGATAGCGTTAGAATATAGCATACAATTTCTAGGTATAATTACTAAGAAAGTCTAAGTGTTCTTTATTAAATTTAATCCTGCAATACTACTAGAAGAGAAACTGCGTGGATTACTAGAAAAGCTCTTGGAATCCCCAGTTTCCTAGAAATTTTCTAGTAATACTACTGTTTTTTCCCCCAGTGAAACGCTGTTCGTCTGGACACAATTAGTACAGATGATATACAAAATCTCATCTTGTATAAATTTTTAAATACTCTAATATAGGCTGAGTATTTTAAAAGCTATGTATCACCCTGTTCTTAAATGATAGAAAAACTATCTTCTGTATGTTGTTTTTAATAGTAACATATTAATTATTCCCATAATTGTGCACAACTGAAAGTACAATAATAAAATTATAAAATAATGAAATGAAAAAAAATCTACGACTGCTCAGAAATGATACGAGATAAATATTACTTTATTTAATTTTTACTTTAATTAGTTTTTACTTTATTTTTACTCAAATTAAATGGACTTTTCATTTTTTCAAACTTGATCATTCTATTAAAAACAAATTTAATTTCATTTTATACTTTTCAAAAAATTCTAATTCGTCAGTTCCGTTGGTTAAATCCGCTGCACATTTATTTTATACTTTTGACTAAAATTTCGGGAAAAATTTGTAATGAATCAAAGCAAGTGTCTCATTAAATGTTATTTGATTTCGCTATATTTAAGCAGCTTTGAATTTAAATGCAATTTATTTAAAACTCTCACTCAATTGTAATGATTTCTTTGAACTTTCTAAATATTTAATTCAAGTATGTGCGTGTCATTCATTTATTGCATATAGATACAGAATAAAACATGCTTTCAAAATTTTCCATAAATCTTTACATCATTTTATTTTTAAAATAAAAATATTCTTTGGTATAAATTTTATTAATGCATATTAATGGGGATTATAGGGGAACGTGGTATCTTAGCACGGAGGAAAAATCTCTTGTAATGTTACCGTACTGTATAGTAATAAAAGTTTTGGTAAAAAAAAAAAAAATTCTAGTGTAAAAGCCAAATTATACAGTATTTAAAAAATTCATTTAGTAACTTTGCCTTCGAATGGTAATAATTTATTGGAAGGTATCATGATAAAATAACCAAATTTTATCACGGATTAAAAAGCCTCATTTTATTGTTAATATTAATAAAATCTTTACCAAAGCAATAAAACTACTTTTTTTCTGAGTACTGAGTTTCAGGTTGCCGCACTAGCAAATACTCATCCCAATGAACGAATATCGTTTTTATTACTTTCTGAAACGTGATCAATAAAACATTTCTGTTCAAGAAACAATACAAAATCTATATTTCATTTAAAAGCATTTGGCTTTAAAATGGAACACATTATGCTCTTAGAGATTCTTAAAATGTTAAATACTTGTTTAAAGAAAAGCTAAAGATATATGGTTTAAGAGCAGAGTAAACTCAAATGCATAATAACTTGCAAAATATAGTTAGGGATTCTTATTGTTAAAAATATTATATATTATGATATTTTTGTCTTATAGTAACTATTATTAAAGAATGGAATTTTAATGTACTCTTTGAAGTATAACAACAATCATCTATTAACCCAAAATAGTGCAAAACCACAACACTTTTAATTTCAACCTCAAACAACGTTACAAAACCTGAAAAATTCTGATAAAATTACCATACTGGATGCAAATGATATTTTTGATAAATAAACAATAATTGTAGTTAATAAGATCAAACTATACGGTATCAAACCATTAATTTGGAAAAATTTTCCGTAAATAAATTACAAAACTTTACAACACTTACCAAACTTAATCACTAATCACAACAACATATTTTATTGTTAATTTCATCAAAATCATTACCAAAGCACTTCGGTAAATGTAACCGAACTTTTTGGTGTTCCCATGGAAACAAAGACACGATAAATTAGGTTATTACATTAGACATTAGGTTTCGAAATTTTGTATCCAAGAGTGGAAAATAACAAAAATGCCTTTGAAAATTTTCAAATCAAAAGTGAAGAAAGCGTCATGAAAAAGAACAAAATATGTTTGATTTCAAGGTAAAACTTGGAAGTATTTGTAATGATGGCCATTAAACTCCTCACTATTAACTCCGGTCTTTACAAGATTTATGAGGGATTCAGTCCTCAGTATTGACTAGTTAATTTAGATTTTATTAGAGTCTTTCCTAACTTAAATATCAATTTGATACCCCTAACACGCATACTTTTTCAACCCCAATTTTGTAAAACCTCTAACATTATATAATAATTGACGTAAATACTCTACTCTACAATAATAAAAGAGACACTATCAGTTTTTACCACTTTTTTTTTAATTTCTAATGAAATACATAAAAAATCATTTTGTAACTTTAGAGGTGTTTAGCTCAAGCTATTTTTTATGCTTAGCAATATTTGAGAAAGTTGACTCACGAATTAATTGTGCTGCCATCTATTCGTTGAGTTTTAGACTAAGACATACTTTCACTCTTGTGGTGCTCTCTTGCCGTGTGAAAGGCTTAATTCACGAAAGGTTAATGGCTGGCGAGCTTGACTCGCCCAAGCGTCATTAGATTGAACAGTTTGCATTGTAACACCTGATAATCTGGTAATTATTTCTTAAAATGTTAAGGAATTCCTTTTTATTTTAGCACAGTACCAAACTTATTTTTGTACTGGATAAACTTATTTTTGACTGCATTTCATCTTATCTGCTCACTAGAATCAGAAAGGCAACATCTTAGTACTTATAAAAATATTCATATTTTAGGAGACAATTAAATTTAAAAGTTTTTGAATGTGTATGTTAGTCGTTAAATTTTTTTAATAGCTATAAATTAAAGCAGTACACTCTTAAATTATATTCTTGGAGATTACTTTCTAGGGTCTTCTCTTAAATAAAGTATAACTTTAGGTTTTGCTAGTGCTAAAGTCATTTCACTCTTGGCCAACTTTATAAATCAAATTTATCAACCATGTCCAGTTTTTTCTCCTCACAGTAGAAGTTCGGTCTTTTAACTTAAACTTTTCTAACGGTCATTTTATCGGAAACTAATAAATTTTACCAAGTTTTCCTTTTTTCTTCTTAAGGAGCTTTTAAAATGTCCCATGGGTCTCAACTAGTTTCAACAGTTCAAAAAGAAACAAAAATAATCCATCAAAATGTCAATCTCTTCATTTACTATTTTTATTAGACAGTTACTGTGCTTGGTAGATAATTAATTCGAATATACTACAAAATGATGGCACATTTATTTCAACTTTCAAAGAAATTAACACAAATCATTGAACTTTAAACTTCGAAAGACATGAATGAAGATATGTATTCTGTAAAATGATAAGCTTTTAAATAAAAATATTAAAAGATGTTCGTATAACTGTTAAACCCATGATTTAACTGATAATAATATTCAGTAAGATAACCAAGATTTGATAGAATTATAAAGATACATACAGTGTAAAGTGTAGGCTTTATTTATTTGAAAATGATTTCATAATAAATTTTAAATAAATACATTCAATTGGCAAATATATAGCACCGATACTACTCATTCCCCAGTTTTTTTCTCACAACAATTTTGTTCGAGTTTATGACTGTTTTTATGCGTGTGTGGGTATTTTTTAAAAATATGAAGATGAATAATCCATGTTTAAAAATATCCTTTGACGTTGACGAATTAAAAGGAAATCATAAAATGCATAGAAGAATCAAAAATATTAATACTTTAAAAAATATCATTTACAGCTCAGAAGTACAGAATCAAAATTATTATCCTGAAGTCTAGAAAAAAAATTTTTTTCTTAATTATTATTCTTATTTTTTAAATTTAAAATGTATGTATAGTTTTTAACGATTTTCAATTCGACTCAGTTCAAAACTTATTAGCCTCAATTTTTAATTCGACTCAAACATAATATTATAATTCGCTGCGATTGCATTATGCATGTTTTGCGTGTTTGTGTTTCTTTGTCTAAATTTTAACAAGAATAAAACCTAATATGGGTATCATATTTCTGAACGCCGACCATTCTGTGTAGGGGGCAGGGAACTGTCCTTGCATCAGAAAGGTCCTGGGTTTGAATCCCGGTCAAGGCATGGATGTATTCTTTCTCTCTCTGTGTGTGTTCTATGTTCCTTCTCCTTTGTGTGTGAATGTGACTCGCCCTATAAACGAGTTGTGGTTTTGTGAATGGCATGGCGGAAGTCGAATTCTTGGCCATAGATGGCGCCACTGAAAAGCAGGAACAATTGCACCCCCACTGCCAAAGCAGGCATACAACAAAAACATATTTCTGAACATTAGGTGGTAATTTCGGGAAATGCAACGTCTTTCCTGTAATTAGGAAACCGTTTCAAATGAATCACGCAGTGCGAAAAATTAAAACAAAAAAAAATTCTTACCAGAACATGACAAATTAGCCTTTAAAAAATTTTAAATGCGACAGTGAAACCAAAGGAGAAGGTAGGTATCATTGGGCCGGCTCCTGCCTTGAGCTTCCTTCCATTATTTTGTAGTTGTTGACGGTAGGCACTACCTTTTGACTATTAAGTATACTTCATAAAGTATACTTATGGCTGTTTAATATTCTTTTTTAACATCGCCTTACTAATCTTTAGTTTACTTACGTTTAAACAAAGTTCTCTCACAAAAAGGCACAAATTTTGTACTTTTTTAAAAGTCAACACATCATGGATATCAGTGAGACGTTAATAGTGGTTTTTGCTTAATCGATAATATTTAAAACTGTCTTATATGAGCTTTATTTAGACCTATCAACAATTTTTGAATATCTTTAAACAGAGCTCAATCATAGAGTTGGACCAAAATACATAAGTATCTTATAAGTAAGCGTAGTAATCCGAAAAGAACCTCGAACGCAGTTTCATAGGTTGGAAAGTGTAGCGAGCATAAGATTGCATCCCCAAGTTTCAATTTATTCCCATAGTACAAACAAATTAGGATTCTACCAATTTAATATTCTTAAAGCATGGCAAAACGGCAAAAAACAATGTTTAAAATGCGACACAATATGTTTTGCTCTGGGCCTCGCAAAGTGACTGTTCTATTTAATATTTATCACAATTGAACACTAGAATTCCCTTTTTTTAAATGATAAAAAAATTAATTTTTGAAAGTAGCAGAAAGTACACTTTTACGAAAAAGTGTATTTGCATCATTTAATTAATGCACTAATAAACGAGACGAAATATTCATATCGATTAAAACGAGATGCTGAAACTTAAAAGTTGCTTATAATAAAAGGAAATAAAAGTTGATCATTTTTTTTTCAACTTTAGTTAAAAGCCCATACTCATACCAACAAACAAAAATATGCTGGTTGTAAAAATAAAATTATATAGTTTTATTAACGTAAAAACTTTATTTTTGTTGTCTGTTATTGGCATGAAAGGTTCCAATTGGAAAGTAACTTATATAGATTTCCTCTGTTACAGAAAACAATTTTTAGAAAATAAATTGTTTTGTTAATTTACATAAATATTCGCTTTTTTTTAGTTTGCTTGACATTTTTCTATAAGACTAGACTACATTAAAATAACTACGCTACTCTTACTTCAGAGCAAAGTACACTTAGCGTACATTTGGTCTCCACTCTGCGTATAATAAAATTCTAGGTATATGTATTTACAGTGCATAAAATATAAAGCAGAACACTTTAAAAACGCCTGAACTATTTATTAGATTTACGCACTCTTAGATGCAATTTAATTAGCTCAAAAGTAGTTAATTTTAAATATGCTAATCATGTTGAGCATACGATATTTTAGTTGCGAGACATGAAAACCTTCTTTTTAATCGAATGAACATATATTTTGAGTGATTCCAATTATTGACTCTCTATAATTACCATAGCCACCACATGGAAAATAAAATACTAATCGAGCACTGAATCGTTAATTTACCTTTTTGTGCATTTTGGCATATCTTTAGAATCCTTTAAGCGCTTCAAAAAATTTTTGACCAAAATTATAAAACTCGATTATGCAAAGAATATTTTTAAAATTATTTATAAAACTTATTATTTAATTTATCAGTGGGTCGATAAATGAGTACCAAGCATGCTTGGGAACTAAACACTGGGCGTTCCGCGTTCGGCTGACCACCTACCCGGAACATCCGCTCCTGCACCCCAGAGCCCAAGGTCAAGAAAACTGAGATGGTCACAGTAGGCCTTGGCCCTCTATGGGTTGCTGCGCCACTGAGTTTAGTTTTAGTTTATGATTTAATTTAATGTTGGTCAAACACAATGTTGAACATTAACGAATAAAATATTCTACATGATTTTAAACTAAGTAATTTTTGATTAAAAATATCAAAATTTGAACAACATTCGTAGAAGATTTCTTGAGAATAAAAACAATAATAATAAAAAACTTTTAGAAAATTTTATGATTTATTAACAATTTTGCTGATTTCATTAAAGTTTCAGGTTTTGTCTTTTGAAGTTACATAATTTAAACTAAAGAGAACAACGTAGCCTTTCCAGTTCAAAAATTTTTCAACCATTATTAAATGTAATTAAAAGTAACAAATGAACAAAATATAATTTTCAGATTGAATTACCTCTGAATTAGAATTTTTCAATTTTATACTTTGATTCATTTAAACTGTTCTGAAGATAATTTGAACTGAGCATTAAATCGCTACTTTCATGGAAATGAAATTACCAAATCAAGCTCAACCTCCAATATTTTGAAGATCAAAAATATAAATTTGTCGAAAAAAAGTTCGCTAGAATATGCACTGATTTTTTTAACGTAAATTATCGTCAGCGTAAATTTGTATACTTTAAGTAAAATGTATTTCTTGGTTCTTATTTCGCAACTTAAATTATCATCAGCGCAAATTAATTCGTATAGTTTAAGTTAGCCACCGTAACAACTAATAGTGATTTTTAGAACTTTTATATCTTATCCCAAAATGGCTTGCTTGTATGAAAAATTTATTTTTGTCTGATTTCGTAACGTAAACTATCGTCTGCCTAACTAAATTTTTATAGTTTAAGCTTGTACCCGAAACCACAAATATTGGATATTAGTGCATTAATATCTAATCCAAAAATGGCTTGCTTGTTAGAAAATTTAAGTTTCTGTGTCTGATTTTGTAACGTAAATTATCACCAGCGTATGTTTTAAGTTAAAACCCGAAACCAGTAAAATTGGATATTAGTACATTAATGTTTAATGTCGAATTGACTGGTTTTTAAGAAAATGTACTACTTTGTGTCTGATTTTGAAACGAAAATTATCGTCAGCGCAAATTAATTTGTATATTTTAAGTTCGTATATGAAACCATTAAAAATGGATTTTATTTCACTCATAAAATCAAAAGTTAATCAGTTGTTTATCTTCCTTTTTCGGCGCACTTAATAATTCTTCAATCATGTAACGATGTATTTGTTAATATACATATTTAATGTATTCACCACTTTAAACTGTTCATCATGATTATAAATATTTGTTTTCGTCTAATACATTAAAAATAAGTTCTATTATATCTATCAGAATATGTTTAGAATAAATATAAAGTCACATGAAAAATTCTGCATTTTTAACAAAGGAAACATAAAACTGTCTTATCTGAATACTGAGTTTCAGGTTGCCGCTCTAAAATATGCTAACAAATACTTTTCCCCAATGAACGAATATCGTTTTTATTACTTTGTGAAACGTGATCACTAAACTATTTCTATTCAAGTAAGAATACATAATATATATTTAATTTAAAAGTATTTTACATTAAAATGAAACACATTCCTCACTTAGAAATGAATTTTTAAAATAAAAATTGGGATTCTTAAAATTCTTAATACATGTTTTTTTCTTTAAAAAAAAAACAAACAAAATAGTAATTCTTATTGTTGAAATTATAATATACTATTATATTTTGTCACTTTTTAACTTAGTAAATAAAAGTTTTAATAATATACATGAATTAAAAGGAAAATAATTTATTAATACAAGATGGTACAAAGCTACTCAGAAAATAATTCTGGTAAAACTACCGAACAATACAGTAATGACATTTCTGCTATATATATATATTATGACCATTACATTATGACCACCCTCCATCTATGACAATGGGCTCGCCCAGGAAAAATGTTTTCATGGGGCACATTAGGACCCATAATCCTCATAGAACAATCCCTGACTTCTGTAAGCTACTTGAACATAGTTGCAGACCAGTTTCACCCATTCATAGCAACAGTTTTTTCTGAAGGGGACATTGTTTATCAACAGGATAATGCACCATGTCATAAGGGTCGAATCATCGAGGAACATATTAGTGACTTTCAAGTCATGTCTTAGCCCCCAAATTCACCTGACCTTAATCCAATAGAGTATTTGAGGTCCTACTTGGAAAACCAAATTCGTGCTGCCGTGCTACCTCCTCGCAATGTGAGGGAATTGCAGGACCAGTTGGTGAGCGCTTGGTACCAGATACCTCAGACTATCTATCAGCACCTTGTGGAATCAATGCCACGGCGNACAAACAAAATAGTAATTCTTATTGTTAAAATTATAATATACTATTATATTTTGTCACTTTTTAACTTAGTAAATAAAATTTTTAATAATATACATGAATTAAAAGGAAAATAATTTACTAATACAAGATGGTACAAAACTACTCAGAAAATAATTCTGGTAGAACTACCGGTAATGGTTAACTGGAAATTCTGGTTTTTAAAACTATATTTTTTATTGACCCACATATAGTTAAAAAATACAAAACTGAAAAGTAATTTTGTTTAAAAAGAAAATTTGAATGTACTTGAACTTGAGCGTATATTATTCAGAAACTTAACTCAGAAATATTGAATGTATAAACAATTAAAAGGCTCCCAGGTTAAAAAAAAATTAAAAACTTTTTTGTAATCAGTCTTTCAGATAAATCATTGTGGCAGTCCGAAATTTCTTTCATTTTTTAAATGCATATGATCAATTAAATTATAAATAGCTGAAACATTGATTGTAAAATGATAAATGATAAATAAATAAAAAAATGCAGACAATGATATTGCATTCTTTGTCAATAACAGCTCCTTATTTGTAATGATGTACTTGACATATTAAATGCAAATAAAATTATACTGTAAAACTGAAAAAAGTATATATTTAACAAACTAATAAATAACTTCTGCTTTATTTAATAATACATTTCTGGTGCAATTAATCAAAGAGAGAGTTTTTTTCCGATATTAAAATACAAGACAACTGTTTACTCTTTTAATAGCATCTTTCAATAACAGATATTGGCTTCATGGAAAAAAAAATACTACTGGAAATCAAATAACAGATCGGTTTGCTTTTGAATAAAATTCTTTCCTAGAAATAATGCTGATAAAAAAGAATCACAATTAAACTAATTAAAAGTTACTTAATAATATATACTGACTGCCTTAAATATATTATTTAACCGAGGCAGAATGTAAATAGTTTTGCTAAAACTCTAAAAGCCACATTTAAAATACAGATAAAGCTTTTTTTCAAACTGAAATTTCAATGTACAGTACACAAAATAGAAAACGCACCAACCTTAATAACTTTTGATTTAATGATCGGATCTTCATGTTTTAGGACTCAATCTTTACGGCTCAAAGGGGTGACTTCAAATATGCTAATTAATTAGTGCAAACTATATTTTAAGTTGCAAAATCAGACGTAAAGACGTACTTTCTCTAAATAAATATACCTTTTTTTCACGACGGATTTCTGCACACCAATATATAAAGGGTAACCACAACCTGACTAAGATGGTCTCTATTGCTTGGAGAGTGATCCGAAGTTTGAACCCCTTTATGTTAATTTTCCTTTTTAATTATTTTACCACAGCTTATATAAATAAATGAATGTTTTAAAAGTTTGATTTCTCAGAAGTTATTCAACCGATTTGTCTCTAATTTTGTATTTTTCCATATAAAATTACATTCTTTTAAATCATATGAAAAATTATACACCTTACAATTCATAAAGTTTTTACTATTATTGTAGAAAATAATGTATTTATTAAATTCATTCTTTTAATTTAATTTTCTTTGGATAAACGAATTATGCAATTGGGCGCAAACATTTTTCACTTCGTTTAAAAAAGTTTTCTAGATATGGAAAAATACGTAAAACGTAAAATTAACATTAAGGCTACTCCCCATATTGTGAGAATCAGAAATCCGAAAGCGTCGAAAAAAATGTATGTTTTTCAAAGAAGTTATGTTTTTGTGAATGATTTCGTAACTTAAAATATCGTTTACACTTATTATATTGCATTTTTGAGGACACATTATCAAATAATTGAGTCCTAGAAAGTGAAAATCCGATCATTAGATCAAACGTTATTCAGAGTGTTCCGCTGTTTCTTCGCATTGTACACAATAAAGCTCTTTAGGAGAGAACAGAGTCATAATATTTGTCAAATTTACTGCAATCATAATATGGTGCTAAGATGAACTATATTATTGTACTTCTTAAACTTAATCATAAGGTATTAATTTAAGTGAAAAAATATGGTTCAATTTAACATTTTTAAAAAATTTTAGCGCAATTGTTCAACTGTGTCGGGATAGCCTGATTGGTAAGGTGTTGGGCTTGTGTCCAAGAGATCATGAGTTCGATCCCCACCGGCCAAAATCTTTCCGTATACAAACTGGCGACTGGTGCATGCTAAATTTGTTAACAAAGTCCTCCAAGTTCCTATAACAAATCAATACCTCTGACGGTACTGGTTCAGAGATTGATCATGATCTGGTTCAGGTCCAAGTTGCGGTTTGCGAATCGATGGCGTGCCCTCCCTATAAAACGGGCTGTGACGCATGTGTGTAGCAGAAGTCGAACTTTTGTTCATAGATGGGATCACTGGGAAACAAAAAGAAGCACACCCCTCTGCCTTAAAATTAGCAAGTCAGTATTAACAAATATCATAAGGCAACAATAACAGTTACTTAGCACTAGTATGGTTCAATGCACTGCAAAAAATAAATACTCAAATACCACGAAACTTTCTTAATTTTTGATCAAATCATTTCCTGGTATATGCTCTAACCGAATTTTTCAACAAGGAGACGAGATGGCTGTCTTTACTTGAGCTAAAATACGAATTTAGCCATTCTATTTTTAATTCTCCCCCCGCCAAAAGAATAGAAAAACTTGTAGAACCTGAAATATCTTATCTTTCTAAAACTTTATCGTATGCGCCATATAGACGGATCAATGTCACTCTAACAACACAAGAGGGACGTATGAAACAGAGAGAAAAATTACACCCACGCCCGAAGCAGGATTCAATCTCGCGATCTTCCTCGTACTCCTTGACCACCATACACCATAGTCGGCTTACTTTGTTACTTTATTTCGATTTCATTTTAGTTTCGTCATTCTACTTAACACTCTCCCATAATGCACTAAAATTAGGTTTCGAGTTGAGAAAACCTCTATATTTGAGAGCTCGCGTTTCGTCACGAATCACGTGATATCGTGACAAAATTATTCTCAAAAGTAACGAAATATAGCTCAAAGATAGCTAAATCATGAAAAGGGTAAGCTCTATTTCTGAGAGTGTACACTACATCATGACTTCATGGTTCAACATTGAACCAATCTTTTTAAAAGGCCACAATTTAGGTATGAGAGGTTATAAAATAAATTTTTAAATGATATAATCAAAATAAAATATCAATCACTCTTTTCTGCTGATACAATTTATTTTTTAGTTGATATAATTTGTATTTTGTTATTTATAGATTGATCGCAAATTAAAAGGAAAAAAAAGCATTATTGTTTTTGTTTTGCTGTTGTTGATCGCAAATCAGTGATGAAGCGAAAAATATTTCAATGTCTAGACATTGTTTTTTGTTTCATATGACGTGTTTAAAAGTATAATAATAGATGTGATATTTATAATGATAAGTCGTATTTTCAAATTGATCAAAATATCAATAAAATATTTATTTATTCATATTCCTTACGTAGGCAATAAAATATTTCCTGGTGTAGTCTTTTGAAACTTCAGGAAACTTGAAAATCTCTGTCACCAGTTTAATCTAATAATGTCACTTTCGAATGTGGATTATAAATATTTTTTATATAACATTATTCCATATAACATTATTCTATATAACATAATTCTATATAACATTATTCTATGTAACATTATTCTATATAACAATATTCTATATAACATTATTTTAAAAAAATATCTTTGTTTTGTAAACAATTTAAGTTGCTGTTTGAAGAATAACAAAAACATATAATGGAGATGTGGAGTAAAAAATAACCTTATCTTTTTCCTAGATCAGTGAACGTATCGANCATTATTCTATATAACATAATTCTATATAACATTATTCTATGTAACATTATTCTATATAACATTATTCTATATAACATTATTTTAAAAAAATATCCATGTTTTGTAAACAGTTTAAGTTGCTGTTTGAAGAATAACAAAAACATATAATGGAGATGTGGAGTAAAAAATAACCTTATCTTTTTCCTAGATCAGTGAACGTATCGAATTTAATAAACAAACCAAAACATAAAAGTTATCGCATTCAACTCAAAATATGTTTTTTGAGTGAAAACTATCATTTATTTTATCTTAATAGTTCGATAAGTTGTTACAAAACGGTTCATTTAAAACGAAATTAAACATGGCAGTTTAGAAATACGATGGAACTTTTCTTCGGGCTATTTTTTGTTGTTTTCAAAGATAAAGAGGAAAAATGCTGCTTTATTATTATTTTTTTCCTCATTTCATTACAAAAAATAGTGACTTTCATTTCTATACTCTGCAGCAACTATACGTTTTGCCCAATAAAGCAATATTTAAATGTGCATTTTAGTTTTATCAGCTGAAAAATAGTTGTCCTAAATAGTTATAGAAAAGATACGAATATTGATTTCTATTTATGTTAATCGTAAAATTTACTGTTAGAAATGCAATAGCTTTTTGAAGANTGTTGGGGCATTTATATATAGTGTAGATCCCTAAAAGTAAATTTAAACCTAAATTTTAAAGGGGATCAAAAGGTGATTGACAAAATTAATTGGCAAGTTATTACAAAAAAGTTAAGCTTTGAAATTTTTCACACTTCCAACATAAAGTTGGTTTTGTTGTTATAGATTATGTTAAACCTGATAATTTGAGAAATAATAATACCTCTGATGACCTAGACATTAATGCAACCAAAATAGTTCTGTAGACTAAGTACTTCAAATTTCAAGTCTTCGCATTTATCCTATACAGAGATAGTGGGTTCGTGACCTAATACTATATGCCAAACTAAAAGGTTTACTGCAATATCATCAACATTAGTTTTGACAAGATTTAAGCAATTTGGATAAATTGAATGATGTAAACTTTGAAATTTAGGAAAGTTACTGTACTCAGACTGAGTACCTCACATTTAAAGTCCTGATTTAAAGTTAATGATTTTTACTATTAATGCTACTATTATCTGACTATTTAATGTTCTGAAATCACGATATTATCCATGGTTTTGGAAAGTATAAAAGAGTGGTGAGGTGATTTAAGAACTTAAAACATGCAATGGTGTCACTCCTATAAGCACATTTAATTTAGCTAATCATTTTAATACTTTGCCTCTCAAATTTTGATAATCAACAGTTTCTAATTTAGGTCAATTTGCCTCTGGACAAATTAAATTTTGCCTTGATAAATTACTAGGCTGTTATTTAGTCCTGCAAATTAATGGTATTTCCATTGGAGCCAGTTTCAGTTCAACTATGACCTACCAATTTCTAATTTAATTTGAAGAAAAAAAGCGATATAATGAGATAAAACACAATTTTTTTATGTTGCAAATATATTGGTGAAATTTCCTGCATTAACTTTCTTGAGTTTCAAAGTTTTCATTATTCAATTTATCCAAATTGTTTAAGTCTTGTTAAAACTATTGATGATTATACTGCAGTAAACGTTTTAGATTTACATATAGAGTTGGGCCACGAACCCACTACCTCTGTCTACGATAAACGCAAAGACTTCAAATTTGAAGTACTCAGTCTACAGAACTATTTCAATTGCATTAGTCACAAGATGCTCAAAGTATTATTAATTCACAAATTACCAGGTTTACAAAGAACAAACAAAACCAACTTTAAGCAGGAAACGAAAAATTTCAAAGCTAATCTTTTTTGCAATAACTTTACAATTAATTTTGTCAATCACCTTTTGGCCCAATTTAAAATTTAAATTTACTTTTTGGGATTTACACTGTCAGCAAATGTCTAATCCGTAACCATCACTTATATTAAATTATGACGCACAATCTTCTATCCTATAATTTGGAAGGATGGTTGTTGCTATGGTGGTATATGTAAACATGGACTAAAATAGAATTTGTCTTTGCATTGACTTCGAATAAAAAAAATTACTTTATATTTAAAAAATCTTTTCGTTCTCATGTTATTATTGTGTAAGGTCCAACCAGTAGCAATATGGCCTACTGCTTTTAACTGCTCATCACGTTGCTATAACGAAACCAGATTTTGTTTCTTTTTTCGTTCATTATTGTTGTTGGCTGCTGTTGAGTTACAACACTTTTTATTATATTTTTATCATTTATATCTTTTAGTTATAATAATAGCAATATATATATATATATATGTATATACATACGTTAAAATTTTTTTTAAAAAAACATAAAAAAACGCAATTCATTACTAACATCTTATAGCATTTAAAAATACATTTTTGTTGTAACTTTACCACACAGAGAAGAAACTATTTTGGTAAAATTACTCGACTGTGAAAGGGTATGACATTTCTGGTAAAAAAGATGTAATTCTTGTTAGCAAAGCCAAAATATGAGGCCCTTAAATAATTCATTTGGTAATTTTTCCGGTCATATGATAAAAAATAGCCAGAAATTTCGGTTTTTAAAATTAAAATTTTTTTACCTCTTGTTTAGTAAAAAATATTAAACTGAAAAATAAATTTAGCCAAATTAATGTTCCGAGGTATCAATTTACCAAATTTTACTCTATTTACCAAATTGCATCACATTATAAAGCCCTATTTTTCTATCAACTTTACTAAAATCCTTACTAAATAGCTTTGGTAAAAATTACCAATGTTTTTCGTGTTACAATAGAGCCGGAGGTGATAAATTCAACCATATTCTGGCAGTTTTGACCATATTTTTTTCTTCGTGCATGAAACTAAAATTAATATTCCAATTTAGTAAATATTGTATAGAATAAAGCTGCTATCTGTCACAATTAATCTCCCTCGTGAAGAATCTGACAATTAAATACATCTTTAATATCACACTTGAAAAAAAATCAATACTGCACAAATTAATTTTTTATTTGAACATGCTCAAACTTGTAAGAGAAGAAAAGTGAGATTTTAATATCCGGAACAAATATCGAGTTTCTTTTTAAGTAGATGCATATTGAAAGCTTAAATGATATATTTTTAAACAACTGTATTATTCTTTTATTTGAGTAAGAGAAGTAGTTTAAATTTGCAAGTAAGAATTCAAATATAAAAATGATCTTTTAGAAGATCTTTCATTATAATGTTTTCTGTTTACTTCGTTTAAATGTATCAAATCTGTATAAAATAAAATTAAAAATTATACGTTATTTTTTATGAAAAAAACAATATGTCAATTTACTTTATATTTAATTATTTATGTTGATGAACTGATATTTAAATAATTAATAGTTTTAACACAAATAAAACATATAGTAAATAATTATCTTTTAACAAAACTTAATTTAATTGCAAAATTTAATCTCTTTTTTTTTATAAACAAAATGCCATATTCTGATGTCTTAATCAGTCTTAAATAATACTATAGTAATAATGATTTAAAAAATGTAATTTTTAATTTCTTATAAAAAATATCAGATTAAAGTTACAAATATGTCAAATTAGGAAAAATATTCAATTGTGGTAAATATTGGTGATTTTGTTGCAGTAATTTATTTTCTTCTTAGGAAATAACTGTTCTATTCATTTATTTTTTGTTTTTAGAAAAATAATTACACTAACGAGCTCATTGGTTGAATTAAACATATATTCTGAAAACAACAAATTTATAGCAGAGAATAATTGATATCACTTTAATATGTTATCTTCCTTTTCATTTTCAGAATCAGTTTCTGTTGCTTTGTCACATTTTAACATATTACAAGAATTTTATTGTTTTCCACAATTTTTTCATACACATATTATAGTTATCAGTGACCAAAATCAGTGAATACCAAAAATCAGTGACCAAATAGGGTCATATTTTGCTTTGCAATCCATTTACGCGACACTTCCCTTACAGAAACACCAAAAAGTATCTATTAAGTTATCCGAAGAGTTTCCCAATCATTCTTAAACAACTATTTTTTCTTTGACTAAGCATATCTAAAATGTTCCTTCATTTGGTTTATTTATTTTATTTTTGTAATTTTGATTTCGTTATCTATTTTTATTTTTACATAGCATGGAGAAAAATTTCACTCTTAGATATAAAACTCTCATTTTGAAGATTCAGCCATCCTTGCTCTGTATTTTGTTAATTTAGAGTATCATTTCGTTACAAAATCAACTGATCCCAAATATATGACGAAAATGTTTCCTCAACTCGGAACCTCATTGCAGTGCATTGTGGGAGATTGTTAACTAGAATGAAGACTAGACGATCGAATCTAGAATGGTGAGATAAACTCACCGAATAGTCGGGCTAATACCAGGATGATCTTGGGTTTAAATTCCACTTCTGACATGGATAAAAATTTTCTCTCTATTCTATCTCTCTATGTATTGTATTCACCTGTATGGTGCTCTCAGAAAAATGATCAACCCTTTAGATACAATAGGGCACTATGAGTGCTACATGATGTTTTTCTTTTGGCAGAAAATAAAATGAAGAACATTTCTTTCCTTTCAATGAAATTCAGTTCCATGAAGAACTGACGATAGTTATTTCGACACTTTAACAAAATATTTGCTCAGAGCATATACCAGAAAACGGTTTCGCAAAAAACGAAGAAAGTTTTGTTAATTTGAGTGTCTATTTTTCGCAATGGTGTTGAAAAATTTCTTCATTAATTGGAAACCACTAGTCATCCTATTTTTACTACCTATTATTTATTTATTTACTATCATTATCTGTCTACTTATCCTACTTGCTCTTTCTATTGCTTCCTTCTTATACTGATTGCTGGTCATCAAACTGTCAACAGAAACAAGTGATCCTAGTCTGCCGTATGAAAAACACCTTTAGAAGTCTTTTTTTTCTAATTATTTTAATAAACCCCGAAATTTACCCTTGATACAATTAGTGCAAACAATATACATTGTAGAAACAACATCATTAAAGAATACATGTCTCACAGTTTTTCGAAATTTTCCATGTTTGTGAACTAGTAGTAAAATTAATTGTATTAAATATAAATTTTGGTTCAATTATCTTAGCTAATTTATTAAAGAACCAATTCCAAATGTTTCTTTGAAACTTGCATTTGTTTTCTATGATTTTTAATTGCATGTGCTAGGATTTTATAACAAACAAAAATTACTATTTATCTTTCTAACCGCCAAATTAAATGTTTATTATAACGTTTTAATTTTCGTATCTTTTAAATAAACTTTGTGTTATAAGTATGTAATAAATTTTGTGTCATAATTTTATAAGTCTTTGTTAATAAATGCAACAACATTGCGACAAAACTACATGAAATTTATTTGTTAGAAATTGTTATTTCATTTTATTTAACTATGACTTACTGCAAAAAAGTAATTTTAATAGCAACTATGCTCCATATAAAGAAACATTTTAAATTATGCATTATTTTTTATGAAATGCTAATTGATAACAAATTTAAAAAATGACAAATAAATGAAATATTTTCTTTTACTTTAATTTATGTTTATATAGTTTAACTAATTGAATATATTGTTATCAAATATAAGCAATCATTTTTAAAAAAACAAAAATAAAAAAATGTATCATTTTTATTTTGAAATGCTTTGGAAAATTAACTATATTTTATATAATAAAATAATAATATCAAGGAAAGAGATTACATCATTTTTCTGCAAATAAGTACTTTAACAAGCATTTTATTGATTTTAGGCATTTTTAAGGGTCATTCTTAATGAAACATTTATTTTATTTGTAAATGTTATGTTCCTTTCTAATATATATCGATAGATTGTCTTACCTAATCATTTCGGTCCAGTTCTAGGATAAAAAAAAACTAAAAAACGAATGAGCTTAGGATGATTGGCTTAATTTAAAGTTTATTCAATTTATCGAGATAAATCTGAAATAGAAAAAGGTCTTAGAAAAACCGAAAATATTTTGTATGTCTTAAAATAATTTTTTCCTATAATAAGTTACTTCCTCGACATACATCATGTGTAGAATATTTCAATTCCAGTGAGATAACTATCCTAGATTTCATTAAAAAAATGTTCCCAAAATTCAAATTCACATAAAAGTTTAAAAAATAAGTGACATATCAATGTTTTGGGAAAGCGTAAATATTTATTTCTCAATAAATATACCTTTTAGAGGTTTTTAAGAGGCAATCATTATACGTCAGGTACACTGTTAGACTTTTCATTTTAAAATTACAGTAAAATAACCGGAAGCAGTCTGTCCACTCAATTAACCGTAAAGTTTACGGTATCGAACATTTTTACCTTTGCGATTTCGAAGCCGTTTTTCAACTAGTATGCTTAAAACATTATGACTACAAAACTACGCGGATTTTTAACCATTTGCAATTAGAATGGTTTCAAATTCGTAAAAACGAAATTCAACTGGAAGTGCAGGACACTGGACAGTGCAGCCCAAACTGAAGATTACAGGAAACAGAAAACTGTTCCGTGTTTAAGGGAATGGAGGAATTAATTTGGTGTCTCCGCAGGGACCTGAACTTCCGTTCCGCCGGTCATGAGATTTAAAAATCCTAAAAAAAACAATTGGACATAGCTTAGCTGTTTTTTAATGTCGCCATCTATATGTAAAGGAGAGTATCGTATTCAAACTGCCCAGGGTCACAAATTGGGGAGTGTGGGGCACTGGAAACTCTTCATGTGCTGAAAGAAATAAAGGGTATTTTATGGTATCGACTTTGGGACTCGAAACCTCGTTCTGTCTATCATGAGATTGGCAGATTAGCCATCTCAGCTCCAACATGTACGCATTTGCAAGAAACTAAGTGGCTTTATTAGGTGGGCTTAGTTATTGCGATAAAATTCTGGTAGTTTGACCGTATTAGGTGAAAGCAGTTAATAAACGATTTTTCTCACAGTTAACAGTTTGAATAACATTTTATTTATGATTATTTGACTGTTTTGTTTTAATATGGTAAAATAACCATTAAATAAATTGTTGGTTAACCATTTTTCAGAGAAATTTCTAATAGTGTAAGATAGTATGGAACTTTCTTTCTATTGACAACACGGTAAACTTAAGTGTTCCTTTCTAATATGTACTTCTTTCAAGCACAAAGTCGTAATCTAATCTGTCTTCTTGAGATCCATTGAGAATTCTGCTCAAATTAGTCGTTCATTGAAGAAGATAGACATTTATAGATTAACTAAGTATGTTCTACGTGTTTTTAGACAAATATTTTATTCACTATAAATTAACTAACTCTGAAATTATTTTTTTCTTGTTAGTTTCGATCATAATGAACATTAATCTTCAACGTTTATATAAAATATTNCTAAAAAGGAGATCTATCGACAAAGACTACTCACTTCTGCCTAGCTTAATAGTATGAGATTGCCGCAACTGATAGGGTGAATTTCGGAAGAGGTCACATTTGGTGAGAATGCTCATGCTCTCTCTGGTTATTTTACTTTCCGTTTTTAAAAGCGCTGTATGTTGAGCCACCTCAGCTACATTTGGCATGTGGCATTTTTAGCGGCAATCATTGGTCGATTTTCCAGCGCTGCATTCGGGGAGTTGTCATGAGGCTCTTTTGTGTCGCCGTGTAAGAGAAATATATATATATAGATATTTTATATCATGAAATAATAATATCAAAGAAAGAGATTACATCATTTTTCTGTAAATAAATACTTTAACAAGCATTTTATTGATTTTAGGCATTTTTAAGGGTTATTCTTGATAAAACATTTATTTTATTTGTAAATGTTATGTTCCTTTCTAATATGTATCGATAGATTGTCTTATCTAATCATTTCGGTCCAGTTCTAGGATAAAAAAAAACTAAAAAACGAATGAGCTTAGGATGATTGGCTTAATTTAAAGTTTATTCAATTTATCGAGCAAAATCTGAAATAGAAAGAAGTCTTAGAAAACCGAAAATATTTTGTGCGTCTTAAAACAATTTTTTTCTATTATAAGTTACTTTCTCGACATGCATCATGCGTAGAACATTTCAATTCCAGTGAGGTAACTATCTAAATTTCATTAAAAAATGTTCCCAAAATTCAAATTCTCATAAAAGTTTAAAAAATTAGTGAAATATCAATGTTTTGGGAAAGCGTAAAGATTTATTTCTCAATAAATAAACCTTTTAGAGGTGTTTATGACTCAGTCATTAAACATCAGGTACACTGTTAGAATTTTCATTTTAAAATTACAGTAAAATAACCGGCAGCAGTCAGTCCATCCAATTAACAGTAAAGTTTACGGTGCTGAACATTTTTTACCTTTACGAATTCGTTTACGATACCGTTTTTCAACCAGTATGCTTAAAAAATTATAACTGCAAAACTACGCGGTTTTTTTTAACCATTTGCAAATAGGATGGTTTCAAATTCGTAAAAACGAAATTTAACTGGGAGTGCAGGACACTGGACAGTGCAGCCCAAACTGAAGATTACAGGAGACTGAAAACTCTTCCTGTGTTTAAGGGAGTGGAGGAATTAATTTGGTGTCCGCGCAGTGTCCGTTCTGTCGGTCATGAGATTTAAAATCGTAAAAAAGAAAATTTAAAAAAAAAAAACAGCTGGACATAGTTTAGCTGCTTTTTCACGTTGCCATCTATATGTAAATGAGAATATCACATTCAAGCAGCCCAGGGTCACAAATTGGGGAGTGCATGACACTGGAAACTCTTCATGAGCTGAAAGGAATAAAGGGAATTTTATGGTATCACCTTTGGGACTCGAAACCTCGTTCTGTCTATCGTGAGATTGGTAGATTAGCCCTCTCAGCTATAACATGTAGTGGAAGCCCGGACAAAGCGGGACACGAGGGCAAGACGGGACATCGCTTTTTTATCTATGCGTATCACGGTAGTGACATCTAAAGTGCGTTTTCGGAAAGAAAATATTGTTGTCCTCAATACGCGCGAGTTTTTTCGTCAGTTCACAAGGTGTTACCGAAATGCAAGCATTGTTTTGTTTTTCTTATAACGTGTTAAAATATTTTTCCAGGTTCATATGCTGTTATTATTTGCTGAATACGTTGCAATAATTTTTTCTAATTTTTGACTTTGTAGTGTTATTATTGTACAAGCATAATGAGAAGTGAAAATTAAAATTCATTTGTTTTAACAAATTTGCAGATATTTTTTTTTAAAAAATGCACAATCCGGGCAAGATGGGACAGCCAAAGAAGAATAAAAGTATAAAATAAAAATTTAACTCTCCGGATTTGGCAAGAAGCATAAAAAATAAGGTAATATTAACAAAAAAAATATAAAAACTAGCAAATATAATTTACTGTTACTGAAGACTGGATTCAATGTTCAGATTGCTTAGAATGCGCTCATGAAGCGTGACAACAGAAAAGATTGGTTTTGGCCATTTCTTTGTGCAGTAACTGTGATGTTTAGAAACGTTTTTTTGTCGATTATTCTTTAATTCTGACATTAATTTCTGTGATTTTTGAAATATAATTATGTGTCCCATCTTGCCCGGGCAAGATGGTTCAATGATCTACTTTTGTATATGTTAAGTTATTATTATTGAACTTTATTATTTATTCATTTTCTGTATGAGATATGCAAGAGCAATGTTCCCACTATATGTTTACAATATAAACGATATAAAATTACACTAGTTTACTATTTTTTAAATCAAGTATCCATAAGCGGTCCATCTTGCCCGGGCTTCCCCTACGCATCTGCAAGAAACTAAGTGGCTTTATTTGGTGGGCTTAGTTATTGCTATAAAATTCTGGTAGTTTGACCGTATTAAGTGAAAGCAATTAATAAATGATTTTTCCACATAGTTAACAGTTTGAATAACATTTTACTTATGATTATTTGACTGTTTTGCTTTAATATGGTAAAATAATAATTAAATAAATTGTTGGTTAACCATTTTTCAGAGAAATTTCTAATAGTGTAAGATAGTATGGAACTTTCTTTCTATTGACAACACGGTAAACTTAAGTGTTCCTTTCTAATATGTACTTCTTTCAAGCACAAAGTCGTAATCTAATCTGTCTTCTTGAGATCCATTGAGAATTCTGCTCAAATTAGTCGTTCATTGAAGAAGATAGACATTTATAGATTAACTAAGTATGTTCTACGTGTTTTTAGACAAATATTTTATTCACTATAAATTAACTAACTCTGAAATTATTTTTTTCTTGTTAGTTTCGATCATAATGAACATTAATCTTCAACGTTTATATAAAATATTGTATGCTTGAATGTTTGATTTTTATTGTTGTAAGCTTTACAAACAAATCTAATTTTTTAATAACTGTGAAATAAAATGATGAAATATTTATCTATCTGAAGTAATCTCTAAACCGATACTTCATTCATTACTAAAGTCTAAGAAAAAAACAAGATAACTATTAGCTTAAGTAAGTTCCTTTTTTTAATTAAACAATTTAATAAAATTTGTACTTTGCTCGAAATATACCTGAAAAATTAAGAAGAAGGAAATTACACATTTAGATAAAAATAAAATAGTTTTGCATAATAATTGCAAATTTCAATTTAGTTGATTAGCAAATTTAGAAGTTTGCATTTATAGTCAGGTAATAAGGATTTTCTTCAATAAAAATTTTCCTTAATTTAAAATAATATTAATACTGTTATCAAAAATGAAACCAGTAAATTAATCAATAATTAAAACATTACGCTTTGAACAATTTTAATGTTTCCTTTAAATGTTAGATATAATATGAAATACATGGTGGGTATTCAAAACACTTTATCTTACTTTGGAATGACAGTGAGTTTCGTATTGAATATGTATTTTGAATATAAAGTTACACCGAAAATAGTAATTACACTTTATTGTAAGCTACAAAGTTAGTTTCTGCGAGCAGCTGATAATTCCAAATAATAGATCGGAATTAAGGCCCGTTAAGTATCAAGTTATGATTCATTTGGACTGTAATGTGATTCACAAACATAATACAATAAGTTTATAAACTATATATTTAGATAACGCAGAAGCTTCAGTGAATAATAAAGAAATAAAATAGATTTTTTTCTTTTAGGAATGGACATATATTATAATGCCTGTTTAAATTTCGTTTTCGTAAATCATATAATAAAAGTTATGACTCTTAGTTTTGAATAATTTTTAGCTTATTGTTACAGAAATGCTCTTGACTCTAAACGAAAAACTGTATTTAGTTTTTTAATAGAACTGTACTTATTATTCAAAATACATTAGGCAAAAGTTTGAGTAATAAGATTGTAAATATTAATCGAAATCTGTTCTAATTATTTTCTTTAAATATAGATAAACAAAGCCCAATTTTAACTTTAAACTTCAGCTAAATCCCTGTTTTTCAATTACAATTGGCGTGACGTTTCAAATTTGATTGTTTCGCATCCTATACAGGTAAAGGGATGAGCATATTTGAGCTATGATATGCCAAAAAGATTTTTTATTTGAATAATGATTTATATCCTCAAAATTATTCATCCTATGTCAGGCATGTTAGTCTATACCGAATGAAACTTGTACAAAAACAAGCAGGTTTTTCAATTGAGACATGAATGAACAAAAAAATTATATTTAACATTATATTTACATCGAAAGTTTTCTCGTAAGGATAAATCAGAGGAGTATTGAGTATTATTTATAAGAAAAATTGGATTTTACTTAAATAGAAAATTTTAACATTGTCACGCATATGGGCGTAACATGAGGACATGTATTTTTTGTTTTGTAATGTTATTCACATTTACATATGTGCTGTAATTTGTATTTAGTCCTCATTTGGAGGTTCCAAACAGTTCTTGGAAATTTTATTAGATGGCAGGTGATTCAAGATCTTTGAAAGAATATCATCTCGTACGAAGTCAATAATGGAAAATTCAGGAAAGAAGTGAAATTCTGGTCTATTTTTTGGAGGTATAATGCATTGCTGGAAAGGTTGGTATTAATTTATATCTTCTTATGCCTTTTAAAGGAAGTTTTGATATTCAGTTTTTCCGTGGTTAAAATTACATTGATAAAGTATACCAAAAAAGCATAAATCTTCATTTGAAATCGAGGAAATAAATTTTTGACGATGCAGAACAAGAGTTTCCAAAAATAAATTCCAGAATTATTCATATTCCAAAATCCTGAAATTCTAAATGCGTTTGTAACACATCTAAATATTTTTATTATATAATTCGTATGAAAAATTCATTCAAGAGAGGTTTAAGATTTGGTGGAGTAAATACAAAGCACTGTTATGCACAAAGATGTATTATTTTATACCGTCAACAAGTGTCTTTCAAAACACTGTTAGAAATTTCTCTGTAAAATGATTACGCAACAATTTATTCAATTATTATTTTACCTTATTCAAAAAAGAAAAGAAAAACAGTCAATTAACCATAAATAAAATGACATTCATACTGTCAACTGTGAAAAAACCGTTTATTAAGTACTTTCACCTAGTACGGTCAGAGAACCAGAATTATATTATATTATATACACTGCGAGCTGCATGACACATCGCATTGTCCTGCTGGTAGATTCCATCATTCTGAGGAAAAATTTCGCATGTAGGGGTGGACATGGTCCGCAAGGATAGATGCATACTTGTGCTGATCCATCATGCCTTCCACAATGATGAGTGCACCCAGTGAATGCCAGGAAAACATTCCCCAAACCATAATGCTCCCTCCTCCAGCCTGCAGCCTTCCGACAATTGTTGCAGGGTGCTTGCTTTCAGACGTTTCACGCCTTATACGCCAACGTCCATCTGTCCGATGGAGCATAAAACGTGATTCATCGGAAAAAGCCACCTGTTGTCACTCTGTGGACGCCCAGTTGCGGTTCTGGCGTGCAAATTCCAGCTTTCGTCACCGATGAACAGCAGTCAGCATAGGTGCATCAACCAGGCTTCTGCTGCGGAGGCCCATGTGCGCCAACGTTCGCTGAACAGTTATTGAGGATACACTCTTGGTAGCCCCTTGGTTCATCTGGGCGATCAGTTGCTCAACAGTTGCACGTCTGTTCGCCTGAACGCATCTCCGTAGCCTTCGTTCGCCTCTGTCATCTATACCCCGTGGTGCACCACATGTGCCACGCCGCTTGTTTTGTACAGTACCATTTTGCCTTGCACGGTATACTTTTACCACGGCGGCACGCGAACAGTTCACAAAATAAGTCGTTTCCGAAGTGCCTCCACCCTTGGCTCGAAAGCCAATAATCATGCCCTTTTGGACGTCGGATAAATCGCTACGTTTCTGCATTACGCCAACGATTGAAATTCTTTCCGATGCCCTAGGATATCTTATATATACACTCCACTGGTGGATTTTCAGATGAATCACGTTTTATGCTCCATCGGACATATGGGCGTTGGCGTATAAGGCGTGAAACGTCTGAAAGCAAGCACCCTGCAACAATTGCCGGAAGGCTGCAGGCTGGAGGAGGGAGCATTATGGTTTGGGGAATGTTTTCCTGGCATTCACTGGGTGCGGTGCACTCATCATTGTGGAAGGTATGATGGATCAGCACAAGTACGCATCTGTCCTTGCGGACCATGTCCACCCCTACACGCGAATGATCTTTCCTCAGAATGATGGCATCTACCAGCAGGACAATGCGAGGTGTCATACAGCTCGGAAGTGTATGTGCGTGGTTCGAAGAGCACCAGGATGAATTTACCGTACTCCCCTGGCCAGCAAACTCACCGGATTTAAACCCAATCGAGAATCTGTGGGACCACCTCGATCGGGTTGTTCGCGCCATGGATCCTCAACCGCGTAATCTAGCGCAGCTGGCCACGGCACTGGAGTCGG